>NC_044200.1:22922980-23112648 GCF_900880675.1 Sparus aurata | reverse complement strand
TCAGTGCACATCTACTCCGTGGAGATAAATCAACTGAACCGGTTCTGAAAAGGCAGTAAAATCTCTTTGAGGTCCAAACAGAGACACGTGTCCTCAGGTTCAAACTCTAAACTGGTTAAATTCATGTAAAACCAACTGAGAACAGAGACATTTGGTTAATTCTTTACATTTTTGTGAATTAATTGTCAGAAAAAGATGAAAACTTTCCGCCCAAATTCAAATTTCTTTCCAAATTTTGGCTCCTGAGCTGTGAACTCATCTCCTCCCCTCGCTGTAAAAGTGAAGTGTAATCAAAATAATGTTCTTGTTGTGCAGCGAGGCTCCTCACACTGACCTTAATGTCCTGTAAGGCATTTTCCTCTCCCTCTGAATCATCATAATAATCCCATAATAGTCCTGTAGGGCTGCATTTATGCTTCATAGCCGGCGTGGAAGAGCTTTAACTCCGAAAGAAATTAACTTTATCACGACCCGGGGACGACAACCTGCCGCTTTCAAATCTCCTGTGTGGGTTTTTTTTACGCTTTTGTTTAGGATCTCTGTCTTAAAGTGATGAAAATGTGGATTTTAACACCTAATCTGTGATTAATCCGGCTTTAACGAGGCTTCATTCACAGTCCGACCCCGTCTCTCTGAGTTCATCTCATCCAGCTGATTCCCGGTGAAACTTTATGGATGGTACGCTCGCTGTATATCCACATCCTCAACAGTATACCTCCTCCACCTCCTCCACCTCCTCTAGAACTTGATATCGAGCCATGCAGCATTGATTTTTTTTCTTCCTCACCGCAAAACCAAAACGCACACGACATTCTCATTCTCTCTGGTTTGTCAGTTGTGTTGGCTGAAATGTAAGACGTGCCGCGGTGTTGATTTTCCATCTCCACTCTGAGAGCTGAAGGACGTTCACGCCGGTTCGGGTCAGAGTTCAGGTGTTTCCAGAGATATAACCGCTGGAGTTTCAGCCTCGCAGGCTGGAGGCTTGACGGACCGCGGACAGGAATCTTCAAAACACAGGAGCGTCTCAACGAGCTGGAGTCTGAGCTGAGCATAAATGAGAGGTTTTCTGAGGCGTTTCTGACGCTGAACCTCGAGGACATTTCTTTGCCGTGACACTTTCAGCTAAATGGGTCTGAACGACAGCAGCCCCGGCGCCATGCGGAATGGCCGAGGCCTCTCTGACCAGTGGGCCGAGTCGGTGGTGGTCCGGCCTCGAACCACCGAGCGCCACATCACGGTGCACAAACGGATGGTGCTGGGCTTCGCTCTGTCCATCCTCACCCTCATCATAGTCACGGCGGTGGCCGTGGTGCTCAGCGTTCGCTTCGAGGAGTGTGCCGGACGGGATCGCGACGGAGCAGCGGGGGAGTCCGGGTCGAGGGGGGGCGGCGGAGGGTCGGCGAAGTTGAACGGCAGCAAAGGCGAGAGGACGGGCGAGAGGGCGGACGAGGAGGGGGTCCAGCCGTGGAGGAACTCGCGGCTGCCGGGTTCGTTGAGGCCGCGGCACTACGACCTGCAGCTCGCCGTCTACATGGACAACTTCACCTTCTCCGGAGAGGTCAGCATCGAGCTGGAGTGCGTCAACGCCACCAGGTTCATCGTGCTGCACACTGACCGCCTCGAGGTACGATGTGGTGAACTTGTTGTTGTTGGTTTCACTGACATCGCAACGACTTGTAGTTTGAGTTACACGTCCGCAAAGATAACTTGTCGTTTCACGCTATTAAATACTGAAACACAGTCTTGAACTGTGGTCACTGGCTTGGCAGCTTTGTGCCAATAAACAGGGAACAGTAGAAATGCAGCACAGAGGTCAGTGACAATGTTTCTGTGGTTTCTTTTTTATATCTTTTACTTCAGTCTCTTTTTCAAATTGGATGTGCACATATCCTGAACTCAAACATGCATCAAAGCGTCGCAAAAAGTGGTGAAAATTGGCTCGTCTGATCGCCGATCAGAGGCGGAGCTCATTAACATGATCCACAGTCATTTGACCCGGGAATGCATGCGTATTGTACCCTCTCCCATTAAGGACAAAAGCCAGATATTAGCGTGCATAAGTGTTTTTTTTTGTTGTCCAAACAGAACTCTCAGAACATCACCAGCAGTACACTGGAAACACAAATAAAAAGTCTGTCAGATCTGACCCCATAGTGAGCATCAGCGTGCTCATTACATTAAATATGAATCTCCACATTTGATGTTCGTATTTCATGTAAACATGGAAGATTTGGCTCGAGGTCAGCATCAAAGTCTGAGGGCTCGACAGTCGTCCTCCGGGAGTCGTGAATGTACCAACACAAGTTTATTTCGAGAGCCCGTTTGAAAATAACAAACGTTGATTAACAAGCAAATTACATAAAACACAGCAGCTCACAGATAACTTAACAACATGAAGCACGAAGACAATAAAAACCAAAGAGTAACGTCTGGTTAGACTTTCAAAATAAAGCTTGAAGAAAAACAGTTCACATTTTATAACATATGATTACATTTGGTGAGGTTAAGGTGGTTTGGGAAATGATCTAAAGACGAGAAAGATCATCACTGGTTGATTTTAAATAAACAAACTCTCAAAGGACGCATTTTATACTGTTTACTCTGTTTGAAGCTAGACAGGTGGCAGGGTCCGCCACATATAAACAGTGTTCTTGGACTTTATTTTCCTCTGAGAACAGCTTGTTTACTCACGTAAGGAAAAACGTTTGTATTATTGGCTCATTTATATCGTAAATATTAAAATTCCGAGTTGAATTTCTTCCGCAAAAACAGCAGATTGACCCTTTAAACAATCATATTTAGTCGTCATGTAACGTAACTTAAAAAACAATCTTGACTCTCAAACAGGACTTGAGTTTGGTCAGAGTAAAAGTGTGTTGTGTGGGAAAAAAAAGGGAAGAAATAATTTTATTTTTTGAGCCTCAGACTTGTTTTTGTTTTTGCTGTGGTGTCATTTTTTATTCTATTTCTAGTATCGTATCAAAGTTTAAAATTCTGCCATTGTGACCGGCGCGGTTCAGAAAGTGTACATGTGTTGAAACATTAATGTTTCCAGATGACGCTGGCGTCGTGAATATAATTATTTCACGACGCCGGTCGGCTCCTGAGCACCCGGCACTGAACCAAAGGGTTTATTTTTAGACAGACTGTTCTTCAGAGGGCGCAGCGCTGGTGTTGTAGCTGTAGTGAAAACCACCTGGAGAGAATTCTGTCAGCAATGACCAACGAGTCTGTTGCACCTGCTCCAAACCCCGCCTCCGTCCCCTCTGTCGTCCAATCAGATGTCCACACCGTAACGGAGCAGATGCCTCGCTGCCTGTGGATGTACACAGTTTGATTCTGTTGATAAGTTTTCTGATGATTCCCTCCAAACAAAGCCTCGTCTGCATCCAGGTCTGCTCTGTGTGCTGGAAAAACAAACGCCGCTCTCTAACAAAGAATGTTTATTTCCAGATTTGGCCTCAGAGATTTCCTTAACGAGGCTAATTAACCATCAAAGTTGCAGTTTCAGCCGAATTTCCCCGAGACGTGCGCGGTGAGAGAAAGCCTCAGAGAAACGCCCCAGCAACGTGATTTTTCAGGCCGGTCATCTCGACTAATGTGCGAGAAGGATAAATCTGTCTATTTTTGGGCAGAGGCCAATTAAAAACCCCGCAGCCTTCTTCTTTGTTTGCATGCGAGCACGCTGTGAATTAAGAGGTGTTGCTGGGCGCCAGGCCGGTCTCCTCAGGTTCCCTCAGAGTCGATACATTATTAAAAGAAAATTGTCAGGGTGTGAAAAGGCCAAAAACACAAATGTGGATAAAAATACAACCTGCTGGTAGAAACGAGGAGGGAGAAAACACTTCCTGCTGCACAAAGTGCTTTATTCTCCGACTCAAAGGAATGTCTGGAGTCCAAAATGAATCCGGCATTCGACAAAACCAAAGTGGGAAAGTGCTAAAAGCATCAGCGAGGTGCTTTTACATGTGTGTGTTTTATTACAGGAACTACAAATCGTCAACAGTGCCTGCTGAGCCGAGCTATCACCTCTTCTTAGAGTGATTTAATACTTCCTGAGCAGCGATTGGTTACAGGAAAGATGAACTTGTAGCGACCTAATTGGTGTTTGAAGGTCACGCCCAGGGTCGCATCGTTGACCAGAGAGATGTGATCGAACAAAAGACAGAATATTCAAACAGCAGCATGTATATATATATGTATATATATATAAATGTCTGACAGGGATAAGATCAGCCCAGAAATCAAACCAATAAACAAACAATTAAAAAGGCATTTTGGTCGGGAGGAACATTTGAAGGCGTCACGGAGCGCGGCGATGCGTTCGCTGACTCGCCAGAAAACCGTGAAAAAACATCCTTTTAATCCCCAATGTTTCCTCTCTGTGTCAGCAGGCTCTCTGTTCGTATTGATCAGTTCATTCATCAAAGAGCGGACACACACTCACAGAAACAGATACAGACGCACACACTCGGCGTTTGATTGGCCGAGGGCTGCTGATAGAGACCTAATGGTTCTCATTGTTGCCGGGCGTCTACCCATCAGGCACTGCAGCTCATCTCCGAGGGATAGTTTGATGCTCTCCGTTTCTGATTAACGATGTTTGTGAGTGCTGGTGTGGATTTCTCTCATCGTGTCGAGTCTCGAGTCATTTATTTTCAGTCGAGTCAGGTTACGTGTCATCACAACACTGACGCGAGTCCACATCTCCTCAGTCTGGACTCTCTCGCTCTCTCGCTTCTCTTGAAGATCTGCACTGTCAGGAAATTTTGAAGTTCAACAGCTCAAAGATCAGAGTTGGGCTTAAAATAAAAGTTAGTTTTCCACAATGAGAGTCGACTTTGGTCCAAGATTCTGATGGTTCTGAGCTCTAAGAACAGAACAGATGAAATGTAATTCTGCTTTTCCCCCTCGAACACCACAGCTTCTGTCTTTACTGACATTTTCCTCACTTCCTGTTGCAGCTGTCTGGTGAGACGACTCGCACCTCCATGATTTCTTTGTGTGCAGTGAGTTTGGCGACACTGCATTTAATTACCTGCAAATCCCCACCATCTTCATTATAAGCTCCGGTCTAATCAGTCAGGATAAGTGAAAACACCTGCGAGGGCTTTGCTGCTCTTCATTCACAGTCTGCCGGTGCTGTTTCATTGTCGTCGTCATCATCATCATCGTCATCGTCATCATCGTGGTCAGTTTGACTCGGCAGCCTCAGAATGAAACATGGATGAACTTTGGTAAACGGGCTGATGTTCGTTCTGTCTTGCTCGCTTGCTTCATCCCAGCTGTCAGACACGCTTTGCTTCTTTTGAACTCTTCGGAGCCGCCTGCAGCGCGGACCCGGTCACGTCACCGCGGTCGAGTCCAGCATTTCAAATTGCAGCTCGCAGCAGATCAGGTGTTGCCTAGCAACGGCTTTCATCAAACAAACTGTAAAGGCGCTGAGACTGCTGCAAATCTCTTACTTTGAAGGGCAGCGTTTCACTCTGTTGGGCAGTTTTTTGATCGTTAGACGACCTGAACAACAGAGGGCGCTGTTCACAGTGAAGCCTACTGACAGTTACTGAAGCTGAAGGTTAAACTTTCTACCTTCAGCACCTGTTGAGACTGTGTAATGCTTTGTCATAGTTAGAGCTATTAATTTATCTAAAGTCAGTGTTTACCACACATATACTTTACTTGGGTGGTCCGATCAAGTATTTTTGGAGACATTTTGCCTTTTTTGAATTTGATTTATTCTAGGGCTGTCAAAGTTTATGCGTTAATAACACGTTAACGCAACATCCTCTTAACTCCGTTATTTAACGCGCGATTAACGCTCGGTATTGAAAAAATAGAAACGCGTATTGTTTGATTTACGGCCGTCGATGGCACCTGTAGTCTTGATCCAGAGGGCGGCAGAAAAATAAGAAAGGGAATCAGAAGAAGAAGAAGCAGGGTTGGTGGTTCGGGAAAAACACGGTGGACTGAAAAGCGAAAGTGAAAGTAAATGGAGAAAGGACTTATGAACGGCAAATTCACTTTCAAAACACTGTTAGATGGTTCGGTCAACAAGACAAAAGTTATCTGCACGTACTGTCGACATGAAATGAGTTACCACTGAAGTACGTCGAGTCTCAAATATCATTTGGAAGCCAAACACACGGCAGGTGCAGAGAGCCCACCCCCCTCACCAAAAGCAGACATCACCATGTTTTGATCCCATTTAGGGTGAGGGGATATTTTTTGAGCCTTTTATTTTCCTGCATGATTTGAAGCGTTGAATAAACATTTTCATAAAGCAAGCATATTTGCCCTTTCTTATGTTGTTAAAAGTATTAAGAACATGAAAAAAATACATTAAGATACATTTAGAACAGAAAGAAAAGTGCCAAAAAAAATTTAGATTAATTTGCAATTAATCGCGAGTTAACTATGGACAAAATGTGATCATTTGACAGCCCTAATTTATTCATATGAAGCCATCCAAGATCTTCACTTCTACACCTTCCATCTACTTTCAATCACACAAGAAACACAGAGAAGAAGAAGCTCTCTGGTGTTACATCCCTCCTGCAAACACGCTGATTGTGATGCGGCCTCTTCTGTTTAACTCCATTGTTGGCTGTTGTAATGTCAGTCGATGCCACGTTGGTTTTGATAGTGTTGACATGAGACATGAAGCCGGTTGCCGGGGGGGGAGGCGGGGCTTCTGATATGACATCAGCAACAGTGACAAGTGTTTGCAAACGTTACTGTGCTGCAGTTTAAATGGGTACAAATTCGTCTCTAGTTGATTTTTGTCACTCCCCAGGCTAACGTGGTACACTCAGGGAAAGCAGAGATTGGGGAGTGACAGTGATCAGCTTCACGTCAGGGGATGTTAGTCTCTTAAGTGAGCCTACACATGGAGGCAGTTCATCAGCAGCAGCAACAAATAATTGTAGCTGTTCGTTTGCAGCAGTTTGCATTTGATATGTTTCAGCGACAAACACAAGTTGATCTGAACTAGCTCTTAACTCTGATCATACATCTTTAAGAAGCTACATTTTTCATTACTAATAAAAGCAAATGTCTGAACCCTCGAGAACAAATGATTCCCCTCCTCATTAAACATTTGCAAAGCCGATTATTTGAATATTTCAGTTCCTGAATTATATATTAACACATACATAAACGAAACCAGCAACGATAAATGGATTCAAGTTTGAATGAGACTGAAGCTACTGGTTTGTTCATCAGCCTGCTTCCTCTTCTTCCTCCTTCAGGTGGACCGGGTGTCCGTCACAGCAGAAAGCAGCGCCGGCGGCCGTCAAGCCAACAGGCCGGGGGGCGGAGTCATGCGTATTCACCGCCACTTCCCCTATCCGGCCAATCAGATGTACGTGGTGGTGCTGCACCGCGAGCTGAAGCCGATGAGGGTTTACCGGCTGAACATGAGCTTCGACGCCGCCATCGAGGACGAGCTGCTGGGCTTCTTCAGGAGCTCGTACACCCTGCAGAGAGAGAGACGGTACACACACACAATGACACACACACACACACACACACACTGAAAAACACACACACACACACACACACTGAAACACACTAATTTTTCCTGCAGCAGCAGGTGGTTCAACTAGAAAAGGTCAGCGCTTCACATCCGCGACATTGATTAACTCACACACGCCACTCACATTGTGTGTGTGCATGTGTGAGTGTGTGTTCCACATATCAAACCACACACACACACGCACACACGCAGACCACTCACTCTATTCTTATGAATTTCCCATAAGCCTCTGCTGCAGAGCTGTTTCCACATCAGATTTCTTCCCCACGGTGCTGATGGGAAACAGACTGTGTGCTGATACATTTATTATTTCACTTTGTGTGTGTGTGTGTGTGTGTGTGTGTGTGTGAGATACCACAGGGACAGAACATTTTATCTACGTCTGTTCCAGTTATTGCAGAAACACAAAGTCATACTTAATTAATGAAATCAGGAGCGCTCGCTTGTGATTGGATAGGGGAAACAAAGCCACGACCATATAAGGACTCTCTCAGACTGTAAAACTTTGAATCCTGAGGTCATTAAACATGCAGTATGTTCTCTGTATTACACTCCAGATATTCAAGCTTTTGATTGGCTGGAAGTTGTGGAGGGTCAGATGAAATACAATCATATGAGTGTTATTTTTTTTTTTAAATCTGACAAGAACTCGCCTCAGAAAGGCGGAATTCTGTGAAAGTTACCAAAATGAACAGAAATCTCTGCAACTACAAGGTCGACGCTTGAGATTAAGAATCAGCAGATCTCACTGGTTCAGAGTAAAAAAGCAGTTAGTTACATACAGAATAAATATTTGATTTCCGTCCAACAAAACTTTGCTTTATTGTGGATACAGCACCTTGAAAAACAGCTTTGACAACAAGCAAAAGCAGGAAGTTTAAGAGGAAAATATTTCAGAATAAACAGAAGGACACCTCGTCTAAGGGTGTCCTTTAACTGGAGCTACAAGTTAAAGGAATAAAAGTGATAAATCAGGTAAAGAAAGAAGAAACAGACATGAAAGTTATATAAAAATGGAAATAAATAAAAAGGATGATACAGTAAAATGTAGCAAAGCAACGTTGGAGAGATTTTCATCGAGACATATTCAAACAGAATCCCCAAACCTGCCATTTTAGCGCATGTTAGATTCTCATGTTACAGTCAGTAAAGCTGATTACATGGTTATTACATTTAACTGTGAGTATTCAGTCCATCGTAACACAACTGATACTGCTGTGGTGTCTCTGCTTTTACATGGCATACTGTTTGTATTGTTAGTATGCTGCACCACAATGTTACTACGTGATTAGCATGCCCTTTTATGGTGTGTTGTGTAACATGACACCACGTTCCAAAGGTCTACATTGTTAAAGCACATTGTAAAAGTACTGTGGCTCTGTAGATGAAGGTGTATTCAAAGTTCAAAATCCTGAACATGTTACTGTACTGCAGTTTAAATGGGTATAAATTTGCCCCAGTTGATTTTTGCCATTCCTCATATTAATCTCAGGAAAAGCAGAGATTGGGGAGTGACGATGATCCCTTTCGACACATTAGCGAGCCTACAGATGGATGCTGGGGTGGAGGCGTGGTCTATGATATGACATCAACAGCAGCCACATGTGTTTGTAGCTGTTAGTACACCGAGTTCTTGCCCCAAGTTAATTTTTGTCACTCCCCAGGCAACATATATTAATCTCAGGAAAAGCAGAGATTGGGGTGTGACGATGACCACTTTCAACACATTAGCGAGCCGACAGATGGATGCTGGGGTGGAGGCGTGGTTTACAATATGACATCAGCAGCAGCCACATGTGTTTGTAGCTGTTAGTATATCGAGTTACCACCCCGAGTTAATTTTTGTCACTCCCCAGGCGAACAAATTAATCTCAGGAAAAGCAGAGATTGGGGAGTGACGATGATCAATTTAGCCTCTTTAGCGAGCCGACAGATGGATGCTGGGGTGGAGGCGTGGTCTACGATATGACATCAGCAGCAGCCACATGTGTTTGTAGCTGTTAGTATACTGAGTTACTGCCCCAAGTTCATTTTTGTCACTCCCCACTCCCCAAACTGCGGAGTCTCAGCTTTAATATGGCAGACTGTTTGTATTGTTAGCATGAATTAGCACCTATTTGTGGACAGGCATCACTTTTGTTTATTTTGCTGTCGCTGCTCGGTGTTGGAAATGTGTTTAGTCACGGTACAAATGATTAAGATGAAGTTTTAGCTGAACTTCTTCTTGGTGTCATTTTTCAGTATTTACCTCAGAGTGAGGAGTTAAAGCATAAAAGTGGTGTGAAGAAGCAGCTGTACGACGTTGTGTTGACATCAGCAGTAACTTAATCCAGCTGTGATCCGGCGGTAGGAGAGCGAACAGTAAACACTGAGGCTGATTCAATGAGGTAAGATTGTGACGGATTACACGCTGCATTAGATGCAAATGCACTGAAGGGGCATCGAGGAAAAACTGCCAGCAATAAAGTGCATCAAAAATGAACATTTGACTTCATGAGCCTTTTCCGGATGACTTAAAAACAGCGACTAGCGCATCACCACGAGGACAGATCACAAACCAGAACAATGAAGAATCGTCTATATTTAGTCTTAATTTAGACAATACATCTCATACACTGATGGTGGTGGCTGCTGACCAGAACATCAGGAGCAGTCGGAGGTTCAGTATCTTGCCCGAGGACTCTTCGACATGCCGATCAGGGGAATCGAACCATTGACCTTCCAATAACAAGAAACTGGTTCTCCCCTCTGAGCCACAGCCGCCCCTAGCCAAGTCATCAGTGTCATAAAGTAACTAATATAATACTAAAATATAGAATGATTCACAGGGAACAAGATGTTCTGAGCTGGAAACTTGGAAGCTTGTTTTTCATGAAGAACAATTCACCCATGATCAACACGGTCACGGATCCATTTCCTCATGATTTCACTCATCGATTAGTCATCCATCACTTCAGCACTGTGAGCTTCACAAAGGTCGGTCCAGCTTTGATAAACTGGCTCATAACAACGGTATTTCTGTAGCTTTAAAAGGTGTTTTTGTCAAAAGCGGCGACGTGGGTCTGTTGTGCAGACAGTAAACCCTCCAACAAACAGATGTTATCAAACTGTAGTGAGTCGGAGAGCGATGCCTCTGACGGGTCGATGAGCGGAGCAGGACGGACGCTGCTGTTTGACTGAGATGACTGATAACAACAACAAACACAAAGCAACAAGACACTCTGACAAACCAGTTCATGTCCTGACATTTATTTAAAGGGAAATATTCAGTTGACCTTTCCTGAGTTTTATTATCAAACTCAAGATCATGTGTAGAGTTCTTCAGGCTGCTTGTGATGTTGAAGCTACATTTTGGATACTTTTGATAGATTTAGCTTGGTGTTGACATTGTGTACATGATTTTAATCACAATACCTCTTTCAGATGGTTGAGTTTACAGGTCCAACCTGTTGGATGGTTAATAAACTCTCATCCCGATCTGTAAAAGTACTGATGCCTTGGTTTCGTAGGTCGGACCGGCCACAACCTTGTCAAGTGTCAGTATTTGACGAGTTTGGAATGAGAATAATCAACCATCAAATTTGACCCTTTAAAGCTTTTAACGGCAAGTCTGAGAAACACACAATTCCAACACGTTCTGACTCCTAAATGACCGAATAGATTGAGTGCAGGTGACTCACAAAACAACAGAGTCACTATCTTTATCACATGGTTGCAGTTGGGTTGTGTTAAGGCGAGAAAACCACTCAGTTAGGTTTTAGAAATCATCGTCTTTTAGTAAGATTAACTAAGTTACTTCAGTTCAGATCGTACCTACGTTACTTAAATAATTACTACGTCCACTAGAGGTCATCATCTGACAAGAAATGTACATGTGGGTCGTGATTACCTGCTTTTACATTCAACCTTGATGGTAGCTTTTGTTTGAATACAACATTAGAAGCAGAAGAACAATGTGAAATGATGAACTCGCCCATTTGCCAAAAATAAAATGCCAATCATTGTGAGGCTGAGAGGGGAGGCAGCAGAGTCTCCTGTCTATTATTTTTATGCCAAAACATGATCTTCTACTAACTATAACCAAGTATTTTTTTTTTGCCTAAACCTAACCAGAGCACGAACGAGGCGTATCATTTATAATTTAATGGCAAAGAAAAGTAAAGTTGCTAAATCAAGAAATGTGAAGGAAAAGTTCAACAGGAAAAGCCAACATTTATTCTGGTGATGAGGTTGTATCTAGTATTTGTGTATTTTAACATAAAACTTGTCCAGAGAGGTGAATAAAAAGATATTTTCTGCTTCTATCTGACTGGACATGGAGACTCTTAAATACTTTAACAGACCACTTTGCTGTAACTCCTCACCGGTCAGCTTTAGTCACTGTAAACCAGCAGCAGTGCTCCCATATTCACTGTTAGCTGCTGTTTGGATCAATATCGGATCAATACGGCAGCTGATGGACCAGCAGAGCTCGATCTCAACACAACAACCTGTTAGTTAAAGTATAATGCAGCAGCAGACAGAAACCTGGTTACTGCCGACTTTCTCACTCTAATCTGATTCCTTCGACATCCCGTCTGAGAGGAACACAGATTTATAAGACTTTATCTCAGGGAACACGTATTAATCATTAATTAGTTTCTTACTAACATACATATTAGTACTGTCTCTTTATCAAGCAGAATTGGCTACTAGATTTCCCTCAATAACCTCCCAATTACTGATATTGATAGCATAAGATGTTGTTGTGCTTATTGTAAGGTGGTCGTGACACATTCTCCTCAAGACACGTAATAAATATGAACTATTTTCATGTAACTAAAGTCTCTACATGTCCAGATAACTCTAAGGTTCATACATCAGCGGGACAACAGATGTGGTTTTTGTTAAATGGTTTTTACACAAAGAAAGAACTTCATGTTGAACATTTGCCAAATTAATATTGAGGCTAAAATGATTCAGAATTTATCAGTGATAGTGTTTTATTAAGTTAATAAAGTTTCTCCCAACGCAACAACTCACTAAATTTAGCGTTTTTTAAAGGGAGTGTGGTGAATGTCTCCAATTAGTTTGTGTAAATCAGCGTGTGTGTTCAAACAGCTGCTAAATGACGCAGGAGCATACAGGCTGGTACAAACTGACACTTTATATACAAGGAAACAAGCAACTTCATGTTTTGTATTTAATGCCGAATTTACAAGACGGAATCGATGATTTAGAATTTGTCGTTGTAATTTTACACATTTTTTCCCACGTTTCATCGCACGCAACAACTCTTAAAATCAAGCGATTTGTAAAGGGAGTCCGGTGATAGTGTGGTGAGTGCTTATTTGAAACAGACAGTGTGTTCACAAACATCAGCTGCTAACATTGGCAGGTTAAGAGAGTCCAAACATTTAAGTTCTGACCTAATCAATGTTTAATATCTGTATTAAAATGTTACTAAAGGAACTTGATAACAAAATGAGTGTTAACTCTGTTTTGATATGTGAGCGTGACAAAGAATCTGACATTATTGCTGAGAGAGTGGGTGGGAATTATTAAAATAAACTGCTGGAATAAATACATATGGATGTTTCCAGACACATCATGAGGAGAGATGACTAAGACTGTTTAAAGGTGCTCGTCTCGCTTCATAATATGTTAATCTGGTGACTAAACAGCTGAGCAGAAAAGACCCGTAGTAAAAAAACCACAGCTGATTATTTATTTTAAAAGATTTCATTCAGAAACGAAATGTAGGATTCAAACGTCGAGAGACTTCAGCTGTCCATATCATGCACTGCTGTGTGTGTGTGTGTGTGTGTGTGTTTGTGTGTGTGTGTGTGTGTGTGTACAAAGCTCACTGTTAGCTTAAGGATTAGCATGATGCAGCTGTGCTAATGCTAACACACACACACACACACACAAACACACACACATAGATTGGTTTAATATCCAGAGTTACTATAAACCTCAGGCTGGACTTAAACACTTTAATGCTGGGAGGAGGGAATTAATTAGCATAGGCAGGCACACACACACACACACACACACACTCTCTCTCACACACACACACACACACACACACACACACACACACACACACACAGTACCACTGTTTGAGTTTCGTGTTGATATTTATGCAAATGACGTGAAGCCGAGCTGCTGCGGTGGTTTCCAGTGAGACCAGCCTGACGCGTCTCTACAGCAGCTTCTGTACTCACTCCCCTGACCTGCTGTCTGCTGGTCGCCTGACACGTGACACCACAACTGGTTAAAAACATCAATACTCAGATAATGTATAGAGGATTGTAGTAGAGTAGCTCCTCTAGCAGGAGGTCTGTGTGTTTAGTGAATGAGTGAAAGGAAGCGTACAGTTGCAGTTCTTTACAGAATCGTGGTGCTCTTTTTACTTTCCTGGTCTTTCTGTGGGGAGTTGAGGCCGCTGTGATGAGTGGTTTCATGACAGGAAGGAATTATCTATAGAAGAAGAAGAAGAAGATACTGACATGTTAATTCGTACGCCAATAAGCACATTGTCCATAATATATATGTCAATAAGTGTGAGCTGTTTCGCTGTGGTTGGCCCAGCTGCCAGAATAAATGGTGATTTATTTGCAACTTTACGTTTCTTTAGGTTAACTTTTTAATTCAATGTTGTGACAAACACTGTATTTACGGTCGGATTAGGTTTAGGTACAAAGCTGCTTGTTTGGGGTTAGGAAAACATACCTGACATCGCTTTAAAAATGCAGAGTTATACTTGCAAATGTTGAAACACTGTCTTGAACAGTGGTGTCTTGCTTGGCAGGCATCTCGCCCGTCCCTCATATACATGTAATGTGACTGTGATATGACAAGTATACATTTGATTGTATCCAATTTTGTGTTATTTTTCATTTATTTTATTTGACTAGATTGGGATCGTGGATGATTTTCATGCTATTACCTGTCAGAAAACTCTTTGAAAGCAAAACCAAAATCCCCATGACGGCTGCCATCCTCTTATTTATTGATTGACAGCTTATTTGCCCAGTTACGAGCTTCTATGCCTGCCCTGTGGCCTGCAACAGCCAATCAGTGATTTCATAAACAGGAGCCTCTGTTTGGGTTGATAATATCTTGATTTGTTGACATGAACACGGCTGGAAAGTGTTGTGACGTCCAAGACTTCAAAATGTTGAAACACAGTCTTGAACAGCGGTCTCTGGCTTGGAAGTACAGTATTATAAACACTTTTGTGGCTGCAGAAGCTTCTGTAATCTTATAAATTACCGTTGCATTGTGGGTAATGTAGGCCCCAGCTTTTAAAGAAGGAAGAAGAACGTGTGGATAAAAGCGTTGATTTCTCTGGTTCTGCTGTATCAGTTTGGATCGTTTGTTTTCGTCGATCGTTTGAGTTCATTGGAGTGCAATGCTAGACCAGAGCTTCTACATTACCCACAATGCAACTTGAAGCAATTCATCAGACTACACGCAGCTTCCTCTGGAGGCGTGTTGCCCTTTGATAATCCCCACACCTTGTGATCTACGTTCCACCTCAGCGGTTCTGTTTGCACTTTATTCTGCTGGCGTCATGAAGCGGAGCAGCAGGTGCACTCCGCGCCGCCCACGCAGTCTTTTGCACTTGCGGACCGTCTGCTCTGCGATTGCCGCCGTGTTTGTGCAATTAAAGCAGAACCCCTCACGTCTGATGAAGCGCTCCAGCTGTGAGCTTCTGAAACAGCGCCGGATCCTTTCTCTTCTTTGATGCAGAACATTCCTGAAGCCCAGACATCTAAGAGCGACCCGAAACACCCGAGCAGAAAGTGCTGTTTTCTGAGGAACTTCTTCATTAGACAGACGCTCCGTTTTTTAACGAGGAGACGAATTAGAGTTAACGAGGAGGGGTACGGCAGCTAACGAGGCTGGGTTTGACGAGGAACGGAGACGTCGGAGTGTTAACGAGAGAGGCAGATGTTAGAGAAGGTTAGAGCTGAGTCTACATACTGATGGAGGAGAGACAGAAGCTGATTGGTTTGGCATACACCTCCTCTCTCTCCTCCTCTCTCTCCTCCTCTCGCTCCTCCTGTTGAGATGAGATGTTTCAGATCAATACTCACTCTGCAGCGTGTGTGTCAGAGGGTTACCCATCTAACATGGCCGTCGACTGAAGCAACTTAATAAATTCATTCATTCTCGGAGCGTTTTAACCCCCACGCACAAACGCTCTCACAGGGGGAGGACGAGGAGGAGGAGGAGGAGGAGGAGGCTAACTGAGGTCTTCATAAATCCGAAGATGTCACTTCTGACTTACCTGATCTTTTTGAGCCGCGCTGCAGAATGTGTCAGTGCAGATGGAGGTGATTGCCCGGAGCAAAATATCTCAACTGCTATTAAATGGATTTGCATTAAATTCATGAAACCCAGAGAGTGAAAAATACCGACTGTGGTGCTTTTCATCTAAAATCACCAGCAGGTTGAAAATACACTCAATCTCTTGATGTTTATGCCTCTCGCACCGGGCTCCGGTTCAGAACCCACAACCTTATCTGCACAGAACAAACCCAGTGTGTGGCCTGAAGATACCAACACGATTACCACCCTGCTACTTTAATGCTAACATGCCCACAGGGATAAAAAGCTCACACACGTCAGTCGACAGTCGTGCTAGCAGCTGTGCAGGGTGGAATGCTAACATCAACATGCTAACAGTGTAATGTGCAGTGTGGGAGTGTCCGTAGCTGCTCCGCTGCCATGGTGGATCAGCAACGGACCCAACACGGACCTGTTGGAAATTAGGGATAAGCACAAGACTGCTAGCATCATCGCAGCGCTTCGGTAGCCATGATTTGACACGATTTCCTGTCTCGCCTCCCCGATGACCGATGACCTCACAGAGGGAGAATTTATACCGCGGTGATTGTTCCACAGGGAACTTTGAACTCTCTAAGCACTGAGGTCAGCATCGTTTCTCCTCTCGAGTCTTTGTTATGTTTCCTCTTCCACATGAGCTGACGGTAAACGGAGCCGAGCTCAGAGGAACAGAACCGCCTCACTGGGTCCATGTCTGATATTTAATTACACATCAGCTGAGTGTGAACAACCTGTTTTCTCTGACCAGCAGAGTGTCGAAACGTTAATCTCCTCCTCCCCTACATCCTCACCTTGTCCTTTCCTACATCCTTTCCTACATCCTCACCTTTTCCTTTCCTACATCCTCACCTTGTCCTTTCCTACATCATCACCTCGTCTTTTCCTACATCCTCACCTTGTCCTCTCCTACATCCTCACCTCATCCTTTCCTACATCCTCACCTTGTCCTTTCCTACATCCTTTCCTACATCCTCACCTTTTCCTTTCCTACATCCTCACCTTGTCCTCTCCTACATCCTCACCTCATCCTTTCCTACATCCTCACCTTGTCCTTTCCTACATCCTCACCTTGTCCTCTCCTACATCCTCACCTCATCCTCTCCTACATCCTCACCTCATCCTTTCCTACATCATCACCTCGTCTTTTCCTACATCCTCACCTCATACTCTCCTACATCCTCACCTCATCCTTTCCTACATCCTCACCTTGTCCTTTCCTACATCCTCACCTTGTCCTTTCCTACATCCTCACCTCATCCTTTCCTACATCCTCACCTTGTCCTTTCCTACATCCTCACCTTGTCCTTTACTACATCCTCACCTTGTCCTTTCCTACATCATCACCTCGTCTTTTCCTACATCCTCACTTCGTCCTTTCCTACATCCTCACCTTGTCCTTTCCTACATCATCACCTCGTCTTTTCCTACATCCTCACCTTGTCCTCTCCTACATCCTCACCTTGTCCTTTCCTACATCCTTTCCTACATCCTCACCTTTTCCTTTCCTACATCCTCACCTTGTCCTCTCCTACATCCTCACCTCATCCTTTCCTACATCCTCACCTTGTCCTCTCCTACATCCTCACCTCATCCTTTCCTACATCCTCACCTTGTCCTTTCCTACATCCTTTCCTACATCCTCACCTTTTCCTTTCCTACATCCTCACCTTGTCCTCTCCTACATCCTCACCTCATCCTTTCCTACATCCTCACCTTGTCCTTTCCTACATCCTCACCTTGTCCTCTCCTACATCCTCACCTCATCCTTTCCTACATCATCACCTCGTCTTTTCCTACATCCTCACCTCATACTCTCCTACATCCTCACCTCATCCTTTCCTACATCCTCACCTTGTCCTTTCCTACATCCTCACCTCATCATTTCCTACATCCTCACCTCCTCCTTTCCTACATCCTCACCTCATCCTTTCCTACAGCCTCACCTCATCCTTTCCTACAGCCTCACCTCATCCTCCCCTACATCCTCACCTCATCCTTTCCTACATCCTCACCTCATCCTTTCCTGCATCCTCACCTCATCCTTTCCTACATCCTCACCTCATACTCTCCTACATCCTCACCTTGTCCTTTCCTACATCATCACCTCGTCTTTTCCTACATCCTCACCTCATCCTTTCCTATATCCTCACCTCATCCTTTCCTACATCCTCACCTCATCCTTTCCTACATCCTCACCTCGTCCTTTCCTACATCTTCACCTCATCCTTTCCTACATCCTCACCTTGTCCTTTCCTACATCCTCACCTTGTCCTTTCCTACATCCTCACCTTGTCCTTTCCTACATCCTCACCTTGTCCTCCCCTACATCCTCACCTTGTCCTCTCCTACATCCTCACCTTGTCCTTTCCTACATCCTCACCTTGTCCTCTCCTACATCCTCACCTTGTCCTCTCCTACATCCCCACCTTGTCCTCTCCTACATCCTCACCTTGTCCTCTCCTACATCCTCACCTCATCCTTTCCTATATCCTCACCTCATCCTTTCCTACATCCTCACCTTGTCCTTTCCTACATCCTCACCTTGTCCTCTCCTACATCCTCACCTTGTCTTTTCCTACATCCTGACCTTGTCCTCTCCTACATCCTCACCTCATCCTTTCCTACATCCTCACCTCGTCCTTTCCTACATCCTCACCTCATCCTTTCCTACATCCTCACCTTGTCCTCTCCTACATCCTCACCTTGTCCTCTCCTACATCCTCACCTTGTCCTCTCCTACATCCTCACCTCATCCTTTCCTACATCCTCACCTCGTCCTTTCCTACATCTTCACCTCATCCTTTCCTACATCCTCTCCTCTTACTCTCCTACATCCTCACCTCATCCTTTCCTACATCCTCACCTTGTCCTTTCCTACATCCTCACCTTGTCCTTTCCTACATCCTCACCTTGTCCTCTCCTACATCCTCACCTCATCCTTTCCTACATCCTCACCTTGTCCTCTCCTACATCCTCACCTTGTCCTCTCCTACATCCTCACCTTGTCCTTTCCTACATCCTCACCTTGTCCTCTCCTACATCCTCACCTCCTCCTTTCCTACATCCTCACCTCGTCCTTTCCTACATCCTCACCTTGTCCTTTCCTACATCCTCACCTTGTCCTTTCCTACATCCTCACCTCTTCCTTTCCTACATCTTCACCTCATCCTTTCCTACATCCTCTCCTCTTACTCTCCTACATCCTCACCTTGTCCTTTCCTACATCCTCACCTTGTCCTTTCCTACATCCTCACTTCCTCTTCTCTCACTTCCTTCAGTAATTGAGCGGAATTGAAATGTGATCAGTCCTCCTCCCCCTCTATCCCCTCCATCAGTCGCATATTTTACACCAAACATGATGAATCAGCCTCTTCACTGACTTCCTGTGTAAAACTATAGCTGCAGCGCGCACACACACACACACACACACACACACACACACACACACACACACACACACACACGTTGCAGTGTTTTCAATGTGAAAGCGGGGAATCGCAATTTGAGACGTTGCTTAAAGAGATCAGTGTGTCCACTATAATATATGTGTATGTGTGTGTGTGTATGTGTGTGTGTGTGTGTGTGTGTGTGTGTTCATTTCTATATCATTCTCTCATACACACAGAAACACACACACACACACACACATGCACAAACACACACACACAGAAAAGTACCTGACTCTACAGTTTCCCCTTCAGTCACATCTCTGAATCTGAATGAGGTGTGTGTTTCTATCTGTGTGTGTGTGTGTGTGTGTGTGCACACATGTCATTCAAATACCTGCACTCTTCTTCTGTGGTGTCAACACGCGCCCATAATGGCAAACATTACAGCAGGAAATGATGTCATTTCCATTTGTCTTCTGGTGCTCAGGAGACGAAGCGACGGGCGCTGTATGAATTCATGCATGAGTGTGTGTGCGTGTGTGTGCGTTTACATGTGTGTGTGTGTGTGTGTGTGTGTGTGTGTGTGTGTGGTTAAGTGTCGTGGTTGTCCGTGGCAACGCTGTAGGCTTGGTTGTCAATCAGGATTACTTTGACAACAAGCGTTACCTTGGCAGTGGCGACTGTTGGCAACCTGCACGATGTCACGTCTCGTGTGTGTGTGTGTGTGTGTGTGTGTGTGTGTGTGTGTGTATGTGTGTATGTGTGTGTGTGTGTGTGTGTGTTACAGTCTCATCCTCTCTAATAGATTCTCTCTTTATCGCGTCCCTCTCAGGCTTTCTCCATTATTCTCTCTCTCTCTGTCTCTGTCTGCCTCGCTCGTCCTCTGTTTATTATTCCCCTCCTCCTCCTCTTCCTCCTCCTCTTCCTCCTCCTCCCTCTATCATCACCTCTCCACACCTTGTTTCACTTTCTTTTCTTCTTCACTCTGTCTTTGTTTCCCTCCTCCTCCTCCTCCTCCTCCTCTTCCTCCTCTCCTCTCTGTATGTTCTCTTTATCTAATCTTCTTCCAGTCATTCCTCATCTTCGTCTTCCTCTCTTTTCAGCTATTCCTCTTTTTGTTCCTCTTGTCTTTCACTCTTTCCTCTCCATCTCATCTTCCTTCTCCTTTCCTGTTACACCTCCCCCTTCCTTCCTCTTTTATATATCACTACCTTGACTCTCAACCTCTTCCTCTTTCTTCTCTCCTCCTTCTCACTCCTCTTCATCACATCCCTTCTCCTCATCTTTCCTTTGTTCTTCCTCTTTCCCCTTTTCCTGTTTACTTTCTCTTCTAGATCTTCCTCTTCCTCCTTTCTCTCTCCTTCTCATCACTTCATTCCCTCTTCCTCCTCTGTTTTCTCCGTTCCTCCTCCTCTTCCTCGTCTACTGTCTCTTCCTCTCCTTCTCTTCCTCTGTCACTCTACCTTCCCCTCACTTTCTCTTCTTCCTCTTTCATACCTCCATCATCTTCTTCCTCACCTTCCTCCTGATCCTCTCATCCTGCTCTTCTCCCACTATAATCCTTCTTACTTCCTCCTCTCTCATGAATCTCCTCTCGTCTCTCATTTCCTTTTCTTTCAGTCTTCCTCCCACTTCCTTCTTGTCTCCCTCTTTAGCTTTTCTCCAAATCCGTCCTGTTTTCTGTCAGTCTGCTCCTCTTCCTCCTTCTTCCCATTCTTCCTCTTGACTTCTTCTCCTGTTGCCTCACCTCTTCTCTCTGTCCCCCCTTCTTCCTGGTCGCTTCCTCTTCCTCTCTTCTGTTTCCTCCTTTTTACCTTTCATCTCATTGTCAGCCACTTCTTCTTCCTCCTTTCTTCCTCTCACTCTTCCTCATCATATCCCTTCATTTCTTTCTCCTCCTCTTTCTGATCTACTTCCTCTTTCTTTTGTCTAACACTTCCTCAGCTTCCTTTCTTCCTCTTCCTTTCATCCCACCTCTGCACATCCTTCTTTTCCTCCTTTCTTGTACCACCATCTTCTTCCTCTTCTTCTTGGTCTCCCTCCTCCTTCATCATCATCCCTCACTCTTCTCTTTCTTCCTCTCTGCCTCTCTTCTTATTTTCCTCCCTCCTCTTCTCTTTATCTTCGTCCCCCAGTTCTCGTCCTCTGTTGTGAATATTTAGTGTTTTGTGGCGTCGTCTGATATTTTCCTCCTCGTCCTCCTCTTCTCCTCCACCTGTACTTCCTCCTCCTCCTCCTCCTCCTCCTCCCCTTCTCTTCCTTTCATCTCGTCCTCCACAAAATACTCGCAGTGAAATGCCGGCGCGCGATAACAAAGTTTTCGGAGGGATTATTTCCTGGAGTTTTAATTTCTTCCTGTGTGTGTCAGGTGACTGACAGACGGACGTAACAAAGCTCTGATATGAAAAACTTTCGACTCAGCTCAAAGAAATCAGGAGGAAACAGAAAGCGTGCTCGTGTTTATTTTGGATTATCTCTCTCTGAAGAAGCCGAACAAGAAAAAGTGAAGAAGTGAAGCTGTATCTGAGGAAACTTGTGCCGCAGACAGCCGACGTGTCGACGCCGACTCCAGAGGATTATTCTTTAACCCCCTGAACTCTGATTCCACCTTAAATTTCTCCTTTGATTTCTTTGAAAGACTCAAAGACTCAAACTTTGTTCGGCAGCGTCACGTATTCTGTAGAGCTTTATAACAAACTCCAGTCAGACGCGTCGACGCCTCATCTCTCAAATCGGAGCGAGAAGCCGACGATTTGGACCCGAACGTGAATGTGATGAATTGAATTATGGGTCATTTCACGGGTCATTGAATGAAACAGTGATTCTGTTTAACTAGAGTCATTTCAGCGCCTAATGTGGAGAAAATTGAGGTCAGTCAATGTAATGATATATAATGTGAGACTGTAGAGATCCGTCAGTCAGGAGAGATTCTGCCTCTAACGTCTCTCTGAAACAGCACTGAATCATGGGAGAAATGAATCCACTCGTTATTTTCAGACAGTTTTAGGAATCTTAGTGGAAGGTTTCTTTAAGTCCCAACTTTACGTTTATTCAGGTTCAGTTTTCTATCTCGTCACCACCAACACGGCTGCAAACAGCTCGACTTCCTGTGAAAAATATCAGTCGTGGTTTTGGTAATTTTCTGTTTTATGTTGTAGATTAAATCCTCGTGTGTCATGTGATGCTTTCCATGTGGTGTTCCTGAAATTTTCCCCATGGCTTTCTGGCTGTCGTCAGTTTGTATTTCTCTTTTGTTCTTCAGACTGAACTTTGCCAGCTGTTTTGTTCCATTTTTGACAATTTCGGCTTGATTTTGATAAAGCTTGCTTGTAATTTTCAACCTGCCTGTCTGTTCTCTTTTGTTTGGGTCTTTTCTGGCAAATTATGACAATATCTGGTCTTTGTCTCCACAAACACAGTTAAACTGTCCAGAGGTCAACTCGGAAACCTTCAGTTTTTGTGGACACTGACTGGTAGAGATGATCCGACTTCATGTGAAAAATATTATTTGTTAGTTGCCTTAAACACAACTGGAAAACACCTGGTTTTGGTCTCTACAAACATGGCTGGAAATGTCCAAGACATGCTCAAAATCACCTGGTTTTGGTCTCCACAAACACGGCTGGAAATGTCCCAATGTCTCCTTAAAAACACCAGTTTTATTGCCACAAACACAGCTGGAGACGGCCAGACTTCACATGAAAAACAGCTGGTTTTGGTCTCCACAAACACAGTTAAACTGTCCAGAGGTTAACTCAGAAACCTTCAAACCTTGGACTCCACAAACACGGCTGGAAATGTCTGTGGTCTGCTTGTAAACAGCTAATTTGGTCTCCACAAACACAACTAGAAATGTTTGAGATCTGCTTAAAAACACCTGGTTTTGGTCTCCACGAACACGGCTGGAAATGTCCCAATGTCTCCTTAAAAACACTGGTTTTATTGCCACAAACACAGCTTGAGACGGCCAGACTCCACGTGAAAAATGTGTGGTTTTGGTCTCCACAAACACGGCTGGAAATGTCAGAGATCTGCTTAAAAACGTCCAGTTTTGTCGCCTCAAAAGCAGATGGAAATGTCCCGAGGTCACCTTATAAATATCCGTCACTATCACTAGATTCAAACTGTGGTCACCTGTTTGGTTCCTTGTCGCCTGTAACTGAGGTCCCTGAAGCTGAACAAAGTAGTCATTTATATCCAAACCTTGATCTTGTCCCAGAAGTTGACTATCTAGTGTTAGCCATGAGAGTGACACAGAAAAGTGTCTTCATCCTGACAAACAGCTTCTCCTGATCGGTGTGAACTTTTAACATAATGTTGTTTTAGTCTTGAGTAATTGTTGACTAAAACAAGGACAGAGAACAACACGACCTGCAGTCATTGTCCTGCACATCACACTTCAGTCCCTACAGTCACTTTAGAAAAACACATTTTCTCCTGCGATGATGATGATAACACAGTTTGTTTGATGCACTCAGATATCAGACATCACACACACCCAAGAGGTGGAAGAAAAAGGAGGTTAAAGGGAAATGTGAAGAAGGTGTAGAGAGATGACGACAGCAAGAAAAAGTTTACAAAGAGACGAAGGCAGAAAGACAAAATGAGCTCCATGAGGACTTCTGATTTATAGTGAAATCGTAACTTTAAAAAAAAAAATATTACACAATCTTCCTCTTGCAAATGTAAAGTGAATTCATAAGCAGTAAAGCTGAGGCACCGTTGCTCATTTCAATACACTCGGGATGTTTCCTGCTGCAGCCTCGCTCGCTCTGTTACATCCCGGGTTTGTTATGATGACTAATGTTGGCGAACTTTAGATAGATACTGTTGTATAAATGACGTTACTGACTCACTTCTGTGGACTCCTTGTTTTCAGTTTCTGTAGGCCACGCAAAATGCTAATCAGTCGCCTCAGGCTTGTTCAAGTCACTTAATTCACCAGCTCAGCCGAAACCGACACTTCTGTTTGTTTACTTTACGTCTGAGGGGATTAGTTTGACAGTTTGGGACACAGCTTATTCACTTTCCAGCCCAGAGTCAGATGGGAAGATCGATATGTTGTAACTCGTGGACACAAATGCAGACACAACAGTCAAGTTAAGAAACGAAATGTGAGTGTTAATAACGTGAGCTGTCGTCCAACAATCTAAACCCAGGCAACGGAAACAAACCCTGACAAAACATGCTGGAGGGGGAATCGAAAAGAATAAAGAGAAATATAAAAACTAAATGAAGAAAAAAATGGGGATGAGACTCCTGAAACAGCAGGAACTAAACTGACGAACTGACAACGAGAGAACTAATACATAATCAGAATGTCGGGAAAAACACAAAGACAGGAAGTGGAATGTTAATACTGCCTCTTCAAAATAAAAGTATGCGATCAATTTAATAATTTAACAAATGGATTTTTGTTGCAGTTCTTGTCGAAGTAAAATTCATATCTGGGGCGAGACGTTTGGGTGGATTTTAAAGGGACAGTGTGTAACGATTTAAGTAATTTATTAACTCAAATCAACGTCTTCGTTCATAAGCAAGTCCTCATTGGTGCACAATTACCTCTGCCAACAATCTGACTTATCCTCCTGAGTGAAGAATTACCTATCTGAATATACACAGCACGGGCAAGCTCTATGGAGGCTGACATGTCTTTCCGGTTTTAAAAAAACTATGGACTGCCGAGAGGGACACAAAGCATTACGTGGTACTACGTAGTAAGGCTAAACGCGTTTTCGCTCAGAGCTAGCTTGACTGCGGAACTGAGATGGAGCTCAGCGAAAGCGCTCATTACTAACAATAACAATAACTAACTACATCTTTACCTTGAATCAGTAGAAATACTCGACACTGTTGGGAAGGGTCCATATTTTGAAAATGAGTTTCTTGTCCGTCAGGGCCACCGTAGCTTCTGGAACGTCTCCAACGTCTTCAGAACGGGAGGGGTGAGCAAAGGAGATGTTGCAGTGTAGAACCTCACAGCTAGATGGCGCTAAATACTTGATATATTACACACTGTCCCTTTAAGAGATTTTCCTTGTTGTAAAAAGGAATGAATGTTCATGATGGATGGTGTTTGAGTCATTTTAAGACATTTATCTTCTAAATGAGTAACACGGTTTGTTTGTTTTCCTTCCAGCTACCTGGCGGTGACTCAGTTCAGTCCGATCCACGCCCGGAAGGCCTTCCCCTGCTTCGACGAGCCCGTCTACAAGGCCACGTTCACCCTCACGCTCCGCCACGACCCGCAGTACACCTCGCTGTCCAACATGCCCGTGGAGAGCAGCTCGCTGTCGGACGAAGACGGCTGGGTGACCAACCACTTCTCCCGAACGCCTCGCATGTCCACGTACTACCTGGCCTGGGCCGTCTGTAACTTCACCTACAAAGAGACGCAGACCGACGGCGGCGTGACGGTGAGTTTTCAGTCCCGCTGCTTTTATGCAGATTTATTGTGCTCAAAAGGGAAAAGAGCTCTTCTTTCAAGGCTGAAAACTCGGCGTAACAGCAGCAGATGATGATAAAATCCTCATATTACAACATCAGGATGAGAAAAGAAAGTAAATGTGATGAAAACATCTGATAAAAACAATAAATGAATGATAAACTACAAATATGAGCAAGCAAAAACATTACAAAGTATTTAATATCATGATTAGGACTTAATTATCTGCTTCTCTTGCGATAATAGTTGAGTTTTTCTGGTGTTCTTAATAATCTTATCCTCAGAACTCGTTATGTACCAAATACTGAATGTTGTTGAATCCGTGTCTGCCTTCTTAATTTCTGTCATTTCTGCTCGCTCGTCTTCTGGGACTCTCGTTTGTCTCGAGGCTGAGAGGAAAAAAGTTCCTCTATAATGAAACCTGTGTGGATAGAACAGGAAATACAGAAGCTCATTATCTCGACATAATGACACATTTAAGCTCTGATCACCTCTGAAGTGTGTTTCATATCATTATATTCTTAGCTGTGGGGTTAAAAGAGTTATAAAAGAGCAGCAGTCTTTACATTAAGATAATATAAGAGTCGTGATTTCCAAGATAAGCAGGAGGTTAACGGGTGAAGATACAGTATAAGTCTAAGTCACTTAATACAGCCTTTAAAGAGTATTGCGTATGTTTGCTACGCCGGAGGAAATCTGAGAGAATAACACTGAGGATGTTCTCCAACTCATGTGAAAACACCCAGAACAGCAACATCATTCAATAAAGTGCAGTGTGACCTGAGAGCATGTGTGAGTTTGGTAAAAATGTGAAGCTCAGCCGAAAGAAATTATGTATTTTCAACAAGAGGTGGTGCATCAAACTCCAACAATGTCCCTTAATGACATCTAGAACCACTTCAGTAATGCATGTATTCCAATATACAGTTTTCAATGATTAAGTGGTGAAAAAGTGGCAAAGAACTGTGATCGTTGAGGCTTTTCATGCTTTTATCTGTCAAAAAATAGCTGATATGCCCGAACTGGAGCCTACAACAGCCAACAAGAGGTCGAGCTGAGAAGAGATCCACTCTCTCTTCTTTCTCCTCTCTCCTGAGCCACTTACACACCAGCCTCTTGATCAATACAGCATCATATAGCCAATGATATTCCAAATCCAGTCATATATAGTTTATATCAGTTTTTAAAGACCTAAACTTGGAAATTATGAAAATTTGGGCATATATTGGTCTGGATTAGGCTGTTTATCCACCTCAGCACTTGTCTTTGACTATTTCATATGGACACAGTTTGTGTAAATTAGAAAATAAAGACCTATAATGAGTTTCATTACACTAAATGATGCCATTGTTCATCCATATGTGTTCCTAAGATGACTGTCGTGTGATTGAAAGCTTGATCAGCAGATAGGAGCTTCTATGCCCGCCCTCGAGCCCACAACAGCAAACGAGTGATAGCATCAAACCTCCAAACGAACCAGCTAAGTTGTGTAAATAAAGAAATAAAGAACTAGAATGAGTTTACACACTGTAGCTCTCGGGCAGGGGTATTTTAAGTTCACAAAATAAGTTTTTTTGCCAGTTGCCTGTGAAAACATGTGTTAAGTGTTTGTTTTAAGTGATATTGTTATTAGATCTGAACTTGGACCATGTAAGACTGTCTGATGTGGAGTTGCAGCTCATCTGCAGGCTGATTTGTGCGTCCAAAAATTCAGGCAACAACAATACATAAACAATTCAGTGTGTTTAAACTGCTATAGATTAATGCCAGGAGCAATTGAAGAGCTTCTGATAAAAAAAACAAAATATATCTTCTAGCCGTTCGAAGGTCCCTGTGCTCCAAATGGTTCAGCAACAGCTATGAATTTGCTCTGGGCTCGACTGGGATGGACGTTTAGGATGATTTTACATAAATTTCCAGGAGTAAGAAGAGGTTATCTTGTGCTGCCTCACAGTTTTAAAACCTCTCGCTTTAATAATTCAAACTAAGACTCAACACTAGTTATAACTACTTGTGGCAGATTTGGGCGAGTGTCGGCCAACCTCCAGGCTGTAAAAGCCCGAGGAGTGAAGCCGCTGCATCCATTTTATTTCTATACTTCGCAGTGTTTGTTGTTTCTGTTCTGATTCTGAATTTGAAAGTCAAAACCTTTGGCTGCCGGATCCGCCTGATACCTCATCATCTTTTAACAACCATAACATTTAAAAACAGAAACATGCGCTCGTCCAGCGCTACGATACAAGGACAAATACATGCACGACCTTGTTACTCCTCCTTGTCTTCCTCCTCTACTTCTACTTCTTCCCCTCCTCCGATCATCTCTCTATCAGTGTAATTACAGCTCATCCATCTCGTCTGGCAGACACTCAAGGACGACACACACACACACACACACACACACACACACTCACTCAACACACACACACACACACTTTTCCCGTGTCTCCTTGTTTCTGAAAGATAATTTTGGTGAAATGCTGTTTTAATGACAAATCATATCTGGGTCATTTATAACCATCACCACTCTCCAACACTGTGTGTGTGTGTGTGTGTGTGTGTGTGTGTGTGTGTGTGTGTGTGTGTAATATTAGTGTGGAAGCAGTCAGGCATGTGAGTCTTAGTCTTTGTAATGAATACATTAATCTTTATTTTAGGCCTTTCCATTTTTAGTCACCAAAAACAAAAAGAAGCTCTCCGATTATTTCACATCCATCAGAGGAAAATAAGAGATCACAAAGGTCGGACGCTGTTGTTCTTCATTCTGCTCGAGGTGGTATTGACTGTATAGGTGTTACCATCAGAGAGGGAAACAGAAATGTATTAAACATATTTATTCCTGCAGGTTATTAGAAGTGTGTATCTCCCTCAGAGATTTAATATGTATCTGGATAGCTGCTTCGCAGTCAGATACAAAAGTCTCCCTGATAACACAATTTGAAGCAATATGATTTTATTCAGTGTGATTCAATATTATTTCAGCTCAGACTCAAAACAACTGGATACTTTTAGTTGTTCAGGAATTAATGAAATTGAATTCAAAGAGAAATGCCCCGACAGGATGTTATTACAAACCTCGATTCCCCAGACAGCTTCATCCATGTTAATAGATACTGTGAGTGCAATGGAACATGTTCTAATCAGGAACATGGAAGCCGGCTGGTTCCAGTTTGTTGAATTGGCGTTCACTTGACTTGACTGGATGGAGACCATTAGGTTCAACAGTTTCAGTCGTTGTTCGCCTGTTTTATACTGAATATTTGCAGCAATAAAACCACTAACAGGTGAAGTACGACAGGTTCATTGGCGAGTTCATGGCCCAAGATGGGATGAGACGGGTTAAACATTACCAAGAACGTTTGTAGTTAATATGTTTTGGGATCTTTTGAAAATGGCAAATTAATGCTTCAGCCCAAAAGTCCACAGTGACGATGGCCGCCATTTCTGGAGGTTCAAGACGGACCACTGGACTAAGTGTGTAAATGTAGGGGAATATTAATATGGTAAGTTTTCTAAAATTGGCTCCTGCGACATTAGGCCGTGAATTTATCACCCGTTTACAATAACAGCATCATCTTGTTACACTGCCAAGTTCTCCTGGGAAACCTTGGGTCCTGGCAGTTATGGAGGTGCTTCTTGACATGCACCACCTTCCCATTCACAGTTTCAGATCAAGTGTAACCTCTAATGGCAACGGCATTCCCTGACGGTATTCACCCCCATTAGCAAGACGCTGCAAACTGGCAAACCACAAAACGCTTGAAAATGACATCGAACTGGCCTCCAAGGTCCCCAGATCGCATTCGGATCGAGCATCTCTGGGCGGTGCCAGAACAAGTCCAAAACATGAAGGCCCTCGCAATGCACAGGACACAAGAGGCAGTAAACATCGGAAATGGGATTGAGTCTCGGTTTGCGACGGTGTTTGGGTGGGCGCTGTGTGTCAATAAACATCCCCTGTGAATGCCAGAACTGGAGGTTTGCATTGATCATCTCTTGGCACTGTAAGGTGGTGATCAATGTATTCGCCTCACCTGGGAGTCTTTTTCATTGTTGTGGCTGATCAGTGTGTATATTTTTACCCCCTGTCAGAATAACAACATGTCCAGTGAGCCGGTGCTCCAGTCCCCCGTGATCCTGCACATGATAAGCCTGAACAGTTAAGGGCTGAATGGATTTTCCAGGATGTGCTTCTATTTCCCACCAGCCGACATTAGAGCTGATGTCTCCAAGATATGAGAGATTAGTGAATTACATGGTAATTCATATTCTTACTGCTCTGTAAGATATCACTTAGGACATTAAGCTTCTTCCAAACACTCCCAGGTGATTTTAAAGTCATACCGCATGCAGTCTGCACATAACAACATTCATTTATTCATTCATTACAATACGATGCTTATTCTCCTACCTTTTCCACTCTGAAGAGAGAGTGTAGCCCTCCTGCTGCCCTCCATTACTGCACACTGTTGATTCAGACTGGATGGCATTGACTCCTGGTGCTGAGAGTGCACATGACTGACTTTATCTGAATGTGTAATTATGAGGGAATTTGTTGCATCTACAGACAATAAATCCAGATAGATTCTTTTTATGGAAATATAATTTAACCCCAGAAGGCATTTATTGTAAACATTCTGTGCATGCTGCTGACAAACAAATCACATATTATGACTTTGGGACTATAACTTATCTTGTTGTCAAAGGCAGTGGTCAGGTTCAGGCTCCAGAACTACTAGTTAGGTTCAGGCTCCAGAACTACTAGTTAGGTTCAGGCTCCAGAACTACTTGGTTTGGTTCAGGCTCCAGAACTACTAGTTAGGTTCAGGCTCCAGAACTACTTGGTTTGGTTCAGGCTCCAGAACTACTAGTTAGGTTCAGGCTCCAGAACTACTAGTTAGGTTCAGGCTCCAGAACTACTTGGTTTGGTTCAGGCTCCAGAACTACTAGTTAGGTTCAGGCTCTTGAACTACTAGTTAGGTTCAGGCTCCAGAACTACTAGTTAGGTTCAGGCTCTTGAACTACTAGTTAGGTTCAGGCTCCAGAACTGCTAGTTAGGTTCAGGCTCCAGAACTACTTGGTTTGGTTCAGGGTCCAGAACTACTAGTTTGGTTCAGGCTCCAGAACTACTAGTTAGGTTCAGGCTCCAGAACTACTAGTTAGGTTCAGGCTCCAGAACTACCAGTTAGGTTAAGGCTCTTGAACTACTAGTTAGGTTCAGGCTCCAGAACTACTAGTTAGGTTCAGGCTCAAGAACTACTAGTTAGGTTCAGGCTCTTGAACTACTTGTTAGGTTCAGGCTCCAGAACTACTAGTTAGGTTCAGGCTCTTGAACTACTAGTTTGGTTCAGGCTCCAGAACTACTAGTTTGGTTCAGGCTCCAGAACTACTAGTTAGGTTCAGGCTCTTGAACTACTAGTTAGGTTCAGGCTCCAGAACTACTAGTTAGGTTCAGGCTCTTGAACTACTAGTTAGGTTAAGGCTCCAGAACTACTAGTTAGGTTCAGGCTCCAGAACTACTTGGTTTGGTTCAGGCTCCAGAACTACTTGGTTTGGTTCAGGCTCCAGAACTATTAGTTTGGTTCAGGCTCCAGAACTACTAGTTTGGTTCAGGCTCCAGAACTGCTAGTTAGGTTCAGGCTCTTGAACTACTAGTTAGGTTCAGGCTCCAGAACTACTAGTTAGGTTCAGGCTCCAGAACTACTAGTTTGGTTCAGGCCCTTGAACTACTAGTTAGGTTCAGGCTCCAGAACTACTAGTTAGGTTCAGGCTACAGAACTACTAGTTAGGTTCAGGCTACAGAACTACTAGTTAGGTTCAGGTTCCAGAACTACTAGTTAGGTTCAGGCTACAGAACTACTAGTTAGGTTCAGGTTCCAGAACTACTAGTTAGGTTCAGGCTCCAGAACTTCTAGTTAGGTTCAGGCTCCAAACTACTTGGTTACATTTAAACTCCATATTTACCTGATTAGGGTTTTGAAAAAGATCATACTTTGGATTAAAATAACCGTTTTTAGTATCAAGTGATGTCATTTACATATTTTAATGAACTTATGTAGCATAATCAAGTCTTGACTCAACCATCACCTGACTTGGACTTTTCTCGCTCCTTATACTTGAAGAAGTGTCACGACAGCGGTAACTACTGCATCAAACTTAAGGGTAGCGTAAGGTCACTGACCAGGTGCTGTATTTGACTCGTTGGGACTGAGAACAAGCAAACAATAAAACACAAAAGTCCCTGAAAACATAATGTAACGGTGTCAAAAAGGAGGCAGTTTGATTGCAGAGCAACAGTGATGTAAGCCTTCAAGAGCTGATATTCTGTTCAGGACGATCAAACGATTAGAATGACTGTGTGTATGCTTTGGTCAGGTTTCAGTTTCACTGCAGGAAGTCGTGAAAAAGACATGAACAAACGGAATAAGTCAGGAGTCATGATGAAATACTTTAGACGAATGTCGAATAAATGGATTCTCCCTCCATTAACACATGCATGAGACACCGTTCACGCTGGTACATACCTGATTATTCATGAGGACTCAGTCTCGTCAGGCAGCCGAAACACTGTGAGAGGACAGATTTGAGTTGAAGATGGAAAGTGTCCTAGTTGAATAACAATTTTTTAAAAACAGGATATGAAAAACATCCAGGAAGCAGCACATTCATAATTTCATCTATACAAACAGTTGCTGCAGAGTCTCTCTGTGTCCGTGTTACAGCATCGTTCTCATATTAAATTCCTTGTTTCAGCCTGAAGGCAGTGGAGACGCTGCTGTCTGTTTGCAGAGCAGCTTCCTCTGACAGAAACATTAATCCTCCCATCCCTCCATCCTCCTCCTCCAAACCTTCTGAAAGAAACAGCTTTATATGATGGAGGAAGAAAAAAACATCCCTCCATATTCTTCAGAGCTGCTCAAACAGTTTCCTCTGACAGAGACATTCATCCCTCCATCCTCCTCAGAACAGCAGAAAGAAAGGAAAGCACCAGTCTGCGTGCCGGAGATTTCCCAGAGCAGGAAATTAATCTACGCATAAATGATGCAACTTGGCTCAGTGTGCAGTGTTTGTAACCTCAAAATGTATATCATCACTCAGAGGGCAGGGGAGAACATCAAATCAAGAAGATTTGTTTTGTTTCCCTGCAAAAAGTCGATATCTTGTCGAGTTGGGATTCGAAGCGATGCGAGATGCTTCAGCGTTGGCAGCAATCACGTTCCATTTGTAATGCATCTTTTAAATTACACCTCACCACATAATGTAAAGTTAACGCAACTTTTACTACATCTTTATGTCACGCCTCAAACAGATTAAACCAAATATGAACAGAAATCTTAATTTTTAGATACTGTTGACAATTAGTGACATGAAAACTCCAGTATCCTCCTACAAATTCCACTTACACACAATTAATTTCCTACAGAATGAAGATCAGATCACGATCTCTTTTGCAAGATAATAATGAAACATAAAAACATAGTGAATTACAATGCAACATATGAAACATGATATACATCCACAATAAAACAAGAGAACATGTATTCAAACACAGTGAGGAAAACAACAACAAGCCTCCTTCACTCTCTAATGATGCCCTGAGATTCATCTAGAGATAAAAACGTTGAATATCAGATCTCTTTGCAAGTTATTCCATGACCCAAAAATCTTTGTAACGATAATAATCTTTGTACTAAACTTGTAAGATGTTCACTGATGACATATTTAATCTGATGTCAAGCAAATCCTCTGATCTTGCAAAGAAATATCTGCTCGTAGTGCCTGCACCATCATTAAACTTTTATTTCTAAGTGCTGTATCATTCATTGTTATGTTGAGTCACTGGCAGCACTTGGCTAAAGTTAGAAAAAGATCGTGATCTTGCAAGTTTACCTCATTAACATTTAACCAAGAGCACAAGGTTTCCATGACCTTCGAGGTCCAAGGGCTAAGATACGGCCAGAATTTTACTTTAAAACATTGACAAAACTTGCCAACATTGCCAGGAGAATGTGAAGAAACAACAGTGTTGACCTCCGTGCACTGTCTACTGAAGACGGCATGCTAACCAGCTAGCCCTGGCCTGCCCTGTCTTGTAATACCACTCTGTTAGTCAAGAATCTAACTCTAACCCTGCAGCAAGTTTGCTCCGTTTAACAAGGTCTCTCAGCTTTTAGTGAAATAAATGCACAAAATATACTCACAAATTGTCAAGGGAGTAGATAGTCCTACGGCCATTTTTCTTCCAAACAGAAAAATACAACTGTACACCATCTGATTAATAGTTTCTCTCTTTTACGGATCACAGAAGAAATTAACTGCCTCGTTGCACACTTCATTCAAATTGTCCCTCCACTGTTCAAACAATCACGTCTGGTTTGGTCGAAACAATTTATTAATTCATTGGATGTGGAGTTGGATGTGGAAATATTCCCACTACTGTTCCACTGATGATGAGAGATCTGCCGTCATTGTTGTTCCTGGAGTCATAGTCTTGGTCAAAGCCGCTGTAAATCGCCTCTGTATTATATAAAATGACCTCCCAGCCAGCCTTTTTAACAAGGTGGCTGTTGGCTTTCAGGGCTACAACTAACTAAGCTAACTAACTAATGGCAGCTAGTTGCTAAGGCCAAAGAGAGCAACACTTGAGGTTGTTTTTCTAGGTTGGTAGGTGTTTTTGTTGTTCAGGGCAGTTGTCGGGGTCTTGTTCTGTAGATCAGGATGGTTTTTAGGTTCTTACTCAGTATTTGCTCTTTACCATGTAGGCTTGTACCTTAAAGCTGGGGTATGCAGTATTTCTTTGGTGCCATTAGTTAATAATTCCCCCAAAACCTCTCAGTATTATTGTGATTCAAGTGATCTGAGTAAAAAAACAGACATCTGATCTCTTCTTAGATCTGGTTTCAGGCTTCAGAAAATCTAGCTCATGACAGGAGACTTTGTGGCTGCTCTACAAATGCAGATATGAGTGCAAATCCCCTCAGATGGTTTCAATTGTGGAAAATCCTGCAAATCTAAAACATTTTCCAGTCCCTCCTCTGCCCACAACAGAGCACAGAGCTTCAGGCTCATTATGTTCGATGCCATGATGCTCGTATTGACGATGATGACAGGACAGTGGAGTGTGTGTGTGGTGCGCTGGTCTTTCGTCTCACTGTTAGATGGCGTCACAGCTGCCTCTGCAGCCTCGGGCGATCTGCCCCGGGGCCACAGAGAGCTGGAGGGGGCACATTCGAGAGGGACGGGGTCCTGGAGAGGCTCACCATGGTGAGAGCAGGGGTGAGGTTTCACAGGGCAACGGGCTCCTTCTGCTGCCGGTCCGAGTGGTGATCACCTAATGTGGTGAAACGAGGCATGCATTCGGCCTACTGCAGCTTTATTGACTAAATAATGCAAAGATATGTTTCCTTTTAGTTCCACTGACAAGTTTTCCTGTGATATTACTGTTGGTGATGCTTTTGCAAAGACAGTGTAGTGTAAGCAACACAGCTACCGTTAGCTTCCAACCCGGCTTCAGTTCAAAGATAAAAAACAATCATAAGAATCCCAGTTTGATCTAGAAACCCTGATCTCAGTGCTGTGAAAGTCAGAGGTAGGCAGGTTTTGTAGAAAGAATGGTGGTTTTGAAGAATAGTTTCGAAGAGGAGACGCATATCAAGACCGGAGCGTTCTCAATCATCCGTTCACTCTTGTTTTACCTCCTTTTCACCGTCTTTGCTTCCTCCACCAGCGGGCTTTTTATCGTCTTCACTTTATTCCGGTTGTTCCACCGTTACCTCGGGCTAGTGAACAGGGAGAACAACGCCACTTCCTGTTTTGATTGACGCGTTTTCTTCTTGCTGTAATTCAACCTTTATTTTTAGAGGAAAAATCGAGGACATCCAACAATCGAATCTTGTTCATCAAATGACTGTTCTGACCGATCCTCAACATGCTTTAACATGACTGTGTCCTGATTTCCAATAATAAAACAGCCTGCGGTCGTACTATTATCCTTTAAAACAGGTGGGATAATTTTAGCCTTCTGAGACATAGTAAGTGTTTAAACATCTAAAGCTGCATAAACAAAAGAAGGTATTAAGACTTTAAGCTTTTATGGTTATAAACAAAATCCAGATTCAACACGGAGCCGTCGGTGTTTGAGGAGATGTGAGCTGCACAGACAGATCTTCAGCGGGTCTGGGACTCTGCCAGCGTCATTGTCGACTCAAATTCGTCTTTTCTTTCAAAGCGCCCTTCTTCTGTCTTCACATCCTCTGGAAACAGCTGTTTGTCTTCCTGTTGTTCTGTCAGTATAATGTGTCTCTGTGAGGATCTGTGCTCCTGTAATGAGCCGCTTTCCCTTCAGGGAGGCTTAAAGTCTGACACAATACAAACAAACAAACAAACAAACAAACAATCAAACAGCGGGGTGTGGTGACCCGCCGAGCCGCTCCTGGTTCAGTCAAACCTTCATCTTGCAGCCATTTAGCTTATTATTCCTTCATCTTCTGTCATTTTTCCCGCTGTAGGTGTTTATTTGCTAACTAACTGTCGCCGTGAATGTGAAGAGGTTTCTGTGTGCAGAACATCTGCCTTCACAAAGACAAACAAAGAGGCGGTGAACTTTGTGACAGTGGCTGGGTCTCAGTTCAGGGTCTGCATCCTCTGAAGGACTCGGCCTTTGTGGTCTTTGAAGGCGAGTCCTTCAGAGAGACCTCGTTAACCTCGTCAGCTGTTGTTAAATGGGACGGTCTAGCCTTTGGAGCATTTCCTGGTTGCGTCACCAGATGTTTTACTCTTACGTCACGAGGCCCGCGAAGGTGACGATCTACGCCACGCGATGTCACCATTTTCTCTCTTTCTTTCTTCTTTTTCGGATGCGCAAAGGACCTTGGGATATCTGAGGCCACAAAGGATCGTAGTTATGCATCCTCCAACAACAGGGAAAAGAAGGAGCATCTGGAGGAGCCTTCAGATTTAGACAGCCTTCATGTGGCGTTGTGATGTAATCGGCCTTCAAATGCTCCTCTGAAGGATGCAGACCTGAATATATTCACAGCAGCTGACTGATTTCTGAAAGGAGGTTTTGAGTTTCTCAAAATCAGGAAGAGTTAGGAGTTACAGTTACTTTATTTGTATTCTGATTACATTGTCCTGTTTGTGTATTCCGTTACTACCCAAACATCGTTGCAAGAAATCGCCAACAGTGACTGAAGAGGGTCAGAACCTGTGTCAGAACCTCACACAGTTATCAGGTGTCCAGTTGGATCAGTATGACGAGGTGAGCTGCTGCAAAGTTTTGTGGCACGACATCATAGCGGCCATCTTTACTCTTCTGTACCGATACTAAATGTCACATTAACATTCTATAATGATAATAAAGGTCACATTAATGTCCGATAATGATTACAAACTATAGGTCAGATGAGTATTTTAAGTTGATAAAGGTCACTTTAACATTTCATTTTTATTATGTGATTATTTTAGCCAAAGTTTAACAACATCGATTTAAAAAGTTGGATCTGGGGCCTCGAGGGGGCTAACAAACAGATTCACTGGTGTTAAAACAGATGATGTGGTTTAATCGTCCAGTTCAGTAGAAACACATCACAGATCTGTGAGACTGATGATAGAAACAGAACATGGTGGCACTCAATGCAACTTTATTTCTTATTATTTTCCTTCCTTCCTTCTTTCTTTTTTATTCTTTTGATTGCTGTCATTTTTATGCAGCTGCACCTGTCCATGTTTACTAAATTTGCTCTTGGGACTCAATTTCCCAATATTAATCCATCATAAATCTGTGTTATTGTAAGGACAAAGACTTCCTGTTGGGATGCTGGGACATAAAACTCAAGGACTGTCCTGATTTAATGGGGACACCTGTGAGGGGACGGACAGATCGGCTTGGAACAGAACAAACTTTCACATCATTTGATCCTGTTAGAGGCAATGAACTACAGCCGGGCACAAGATCCAGCAGCACCATTTATGTCTGGACATATTTTCCCAAAATGTTGGAATGATGTTTTAAACATGGTTGTGTCGAGCTGAGGTCTTTGTGAAACCAAAGAAGTCTTTATTATCATGCACATACACTGTATGTACAATTATCTAATGCTAAGACTGAAGTAACATCATAAACATGGCAGCTTCTTATCAAAAAACTGTGTGTTGACAACTAAGACATGTTCACCTGAGTCCAATTTGAATTAGCATTTATGAAAAGCTATGCTGTGATTTGGTTCCACTGTGAAATTTGATGGGTCTGATCGTCAAACAAGTTTCAAGACAATTGTAGGGTTTAGTTTTTTCACAATCCTGCTGACAATCATACAAACAAACCAGTCAGGCACCGAGCACATTTCTCCACCAAGGCCCAACTGTCTGTTTTAATTCATGCAAGGCTAATCTTTAAATCAAACCTCATAGCCGCCCCGTGATCTGGATCTGCAGCAAAAGTTAATGGGGGTCTATTTGGGGCCGAGACCCATCCTCCATTAGAAGTTTAATGGAAATCTGTCCAGTAGTATTCGAGTAATCCTGCTTACATACTTACCATCAACCAACACACCAAAAAAACAACCAACCAAAAACCAACCATCTAACCAACCAACCCACTAACAAACCAAAAAAACAACAACAACCAACCGACTGACAAACCAACAAATAAACCAACAAACCAATCCACCAAGCATCTAACCAACCAACACACCAATTATCCATCTTAACGAAGAAGCATCTAACCAACTTACCAACAAACTGTCAAACCAACCAACAAACTAAAAAGACAACCAACCCACCAACCAAAACTCAAGTAAGTAAAAAATTAAGTAATACTCACAAATTAATGAAATCCAAAACTTTGATCTCCACCTTACTGGCAATTAAGTTTCCCATGTTGGACTTCAAACTAGGCTGTTTCCTTTAAGGGACGTCGTTTACATTGTGTGGTTGTTTGGGGGGGTTTTCTTGATATGAATGAGTTTGTTGCATTTATCTCTGTTAACAGAGCACAGCTGTGTTTATGAGCACACAGACATGTAATAAATAAACATTAATCTGTGTGTATGTGCAGCCAGAACGCACAGATGCAGATTGTTGTTTGATTAATGAGACCTGAACGAGCTTCATCTTCAGACGTTTTGTGGAGCCGATGTTGGACTCACGTACACAGGAAGCTGTGGTAACTGGGTTTGTCTGTGCTCCATGAAGACATTATATGTTTAATATCACCAAGACCAGGGGAGGACTCAGTGAGCCGGCACGTACAGTGTATAATACATCATACAGGAGCAGCTGCTGGGCTTCCCTTCATGCTCCGGTCCTTCTGGAATCAACAATCATCCCTTTTGTCTTGTTGACATTGACAGAGAGACTGTTATCCTTGCTTCGGTTCTTGGGCTGTCTCACTCCATCACAGCGGTGTCGTCAGCAAAAGCAATGATATGATTGGACAGATGTGCAGCACTGCAGTCATGGGTCAGCAGTGTTTGTTATGAAGGGAGTCGCGACTGTCTGAGGTCTGTTGATCTCAAAGTCAAGGACCCACAGAAACGCAGCGAGGAGACAGTGTGTTACTGCGCCGCTGTGTGTGTGTGTGTGTGTGTGTGTGTGTGTCGGTGCGCTCTCTCGACGCTCGTATCAGTTGCTAAACCATCCATCAAATTACCGTGGCAACCGAGCGTCCATCACCCCATCCATCATCCAAGGGCGACAGACGGAGCGACAGAACGCGGCGAGAGATGTCACGGCCGAGTGGAGAGATAACAAGGAGAGAGGAGAGAGGGCAGGAGGGGGGGAAGGAGAAGAGGAAACGAGGAGAAAGGAGATGAGAGGAGGAGGATTTTAAATTAATTTAGAAAAGGAAGAGACGGAGAAGAGAGTAGCTTAGTGTTTCTGTATTTATCTGTAAAGTTTGAACATTGATCAGCTCGGAGGAGGAAATGTTCTGCGGCTCATTTTGTGGTTTCCTGGAGAGAATAGAACGAAAATTTCTCTTCATCAAATCAAATCAGGAAGGATGTGTCGATGTTGTTGAGGCTTATTGAGAAGAGAAAGCTTTTTTTCCTGCTTCTCTTTGCTTCTTGCCACGCCGAACTGTAATAGACCCTTCAGTCCACTGTGTTGCTGTCGGGTGTGCGCTCGCCAACCCGTGAAGGCAGCATGGCATCAGCGTGATCACACAGTTATTTGGAGCTACACTTCTTTAATGCATCTGTCTGTTACTGAGGAGTTTGAATAGTTTGCAGTAGAGCTGCTAAGAAGCCAAAAAAAAACAGACTAACTTCCGGTTGAGCGCCTTGTTTACTTCAGTGGGAATAAAATGATTTAATTTCGTGGCTTTTCTAGAACTTTCTAGACGTTATTGGACAGTCAGACGACAATTTTCGTTCGGATACAGTTCATTTATCCAAAGGTTTGTTGTTTGTTTCTCTACAGTTGCAGGAACACGTTGATATCACCTCTCAGCAGATTTTTTGAAAGCCGTGTTGAGTTCACAGACTACATACTGCTTTCCCACAGAAACAGAGATTTCCCTTAATTGCTACGAAATCTGCCTTTACTTAAGAGGCAGTTAATAGAGACGGGCCTTTCTTTCGGATGTTCTGTTCCAGCAGCACTGTGGGTCTGATCACACTCTGCTGAGAGGCCTCCTTGTTTTCTGATCTGCTCCAGCTCACCGTGACTCTTTCGCTGCTGCTGCTGCTGTTAATCTGCTTCACATTAACAGCTTTCCAGCAGTTCAGGGGAAATAATCCCTTCACCTCCTCGAGAAGGATTTTTACCGTGAAATATGTGAAGACAGTGCGGTTTTTATTACCAGCACTTTAATTCAAGGCGGTAAAATAGAACCCACTGGACTTAAACAGTGAACAGTAATGGTGATTATGTTAAACAGAGAGATTCAGAGCAGCAGTGTGGTGAATATTACATGAAGCCGCTGCTGCACTGATTGGAAATAATGCTGAATTTCACACGTGACTCATTTAATTTGCAGCCACAGTGGCCGGGTTCTGGAAGCTCCAGTCGGTCCAACATTCTCGTTCAGACTGAAATATCTCAGTAACCACCAGATGGACTGACGTTAAGTTTGGCTCAGACGCTCGTGGAACCCACACCAGACTTTGGTGATCCTCCAACAGTCCCGTGAGGTCGACAGGTGTTGTTTACGCTGGAAATATCTCAGGAATAATTGGATTGATTACTATGAAGTTTAGTCCACACATTCATGCCCCCCTGAGGATGAAATCTGATGCAGATTTTCTGGCCTTTCATCTGGAGCCATGCATCAATAGCCGTTTTTAGACAGAGCACCAAGCCGCCAATTTGCCCGTCCTTTTAGCAGCTCGGTCCGCGGTTTTAGACAGAGGGCGGCAAATTGGGGGTCAGTTCTGGTCCACCGATTTTCCGCCTCGGAGGATACACATATTTCAGCCTCGCCTGCTATCTAAAAACGAGGCAGCAATGTGCGTGAGGTGGGCGGAGGTGTTGATGACCTGCACTGTTGTGCGACCCAGCCGGGGAGTTTTAAAACCAGGAAACAGCTGATCACAGCAGTCAGTCCATCATTTCATCCGCGGACATTAAGATGAGCAACTGGACAGCCGCTGAGATCCAGGAGATGCTAGCGTCTCCTCGGTCTCTGTAGCTGTTTGGTTGTGTTAGCTTGTTGTTGTAGCGGCAAGCTAGGAACGGTCGCTACTTTCAAATTAAAAGCTCCCCGCTAAGAACCCAGTTCTAAACTCCAATGGGGTGCAATGTAAAGCTCTTATTTTGAAGACAAATTCGTCGTCACCGTTCACAGCCCAACTTCGAGCTTCACGTCACGTCACATGTTTACGCCTACCTCAGAGGCGGCTTTTGGAAAAGGAGGAATATTACGCCTCCGTTTTAGAAAGACAGGCCGGCACATTGCCGCCCTTACCTTGGAGCAAATGTGCTGCCTTTTCTATCTAAAAAGGGCTATTCACTGAGAGATTTACGAACATGGATCCTTTGTAATCTCACCTTTATTTCTTATAATTCAGAGGTCCATATTCAGCTGCGCCACATCGGCTCTCGTGTTGGTGCAACAACACAAATGGCCGACATGTTTTCCGTTCAGCGGTGATGAAGCAGGCGATTGTCTTTGAGGGGGAGGTGGTGGGATATAATCGGTTTGTCTCCTCTCTCTGTCGACAGGTGGCCAATTCCTCCATATCGCACCTTCAACCGAGACACAAATGTTGTTGTGACAACCTGAAATTAATCAAAACAACATATCGTCAGTGTCTTTGTTATTACAGCCTGACATTAACGTGACAGCTGTGACAGTTTTATGCACACCCCTTGGAATAAATTGCTATCGATCGTCCGGAGTGGAAGCTCAACCAGACGCTTAAGATGCTGGTTTCATCAGGTCACAGTCGTGTGATTGAAGGCAGATTATTCCTCGTGTCTTGATTTAACGATCACCTTATTCAGGTTCAGAGAAAGGAAGCTCATACATCCGTCAATATCTTCTGTAAGCAGCTCAGCAGGGTCGCAGGCGGCTGAAGTGAATCGCAGCGTGCGTTATCTGACAACCCCGAGCCGCCTGTCACACATCCAGGAAATGTGACCAGCGACTCACAACCGAGTGGCAATTTAAAGTTTCCACTCCAGCTTACCTGCATGTTTCTGGATTGTGGGAGGAAATCCACGCAGGCACAGAGAGAACATGCAAACTGGTTGGGTTTAAGCCCAGAACCTTCTTCCTGTGAGGCGACAGCAGCAACCGCTGAGCCACCGTGCGATGGGTTTAGTTCAGCAGAATCAGCATATTTCAGCCCTGAGAGACGCTGAATCTGTCTATGGTGATGCTTTGAAGTGGGAGCGTCACAGCGGCTCCTCCACCTCCATTGAAAAGTGTAATGCATCCCGGCCTCTCCTCACCTGGGAGAACATGACTGCAGGCGTTTGAGGAATCCTCAGGAGATGATACTCAATTCAGCAGCTCGCTGCCGGCCCGCTGACAGAAGCTGCGATTTCAATAAAGCCTCCACTCTCTGAGCAGATATTCAGACTGCCGCCGCCGCGCTGCGAGATGAGTTCTGCTGGAGGGAGGAGAATGTGCAGAACAAGAGACGAGCTTTAAAAATCAGTCAGAGAGGACGACAGTCGTGTTTCTACATTAGTTGTATTATTAGTGTAATGTATTTAGACTAGTATGTATGAATCTGATTATTGGTATTAATGAGAATAGATCTGGCTCTTAGCATTTAATCTGAATCCTGTGAACAGTAATGTGGATGAAAATCAGAGTAATACATTGTTTCTACAGTAACTCAGATTATTGTTAACGTGCCAATTTACAGTAGATTTACTGTAGTTTACAGTAATTTATTGTGTTTTCACAGTAAGCTAACAATTCTGCGTGTTCGGGTGTTAGCATGCTAACATGTGCGCCTTGCTGAACTACTTGTAGGCCTGTTAGCCTGTTGTTAGCTTGTTATCTTCTTACCATGTTGTTAGTCTTGTATCTTTTTGTAAAACTACATTATGTTATTGCTAAACGATAGTACAGTGCTGTATCCTAATTACAGTATTTTCTTGTAAATGCACCATTTTACTTAGATTTTTCTGTTTTATCCTGTTCTGAGCCTGTTAGCCAGTTGTTAGCTTGTGTCCCTTGTTGAGCACTTGTAGGCATGATAGCTGTTGTTAGCTTGAGTTGATGGTCCAACAACCGGTGGGCCTGTTAGCCTGTTGTTAGCATGTTATCTTCTTACCATGTTGTTAGTCTTGTATCTTTTTGTAAAACTACATCATGTTATTGCTAAACTACAGTACAGTGCTGTATCTTAATTACAGTATTTTCTTGTAAATGCACCATTTTACTTAGATTTTTCTGTTCTATCCTGTTCTGAGCCTGTTAGCCAGTTGTTAGCTTGTTAGCCTGAGTTGATGGTCCAACAACCGGTGGGCCTGTTAGCCTGTTGTTAGCATGTTATCTTCTCACCATGTTGTTAGTCTTGTATCTTGTGGAAAAACTACATTATTTCATTGCTAAACGACAGTACGGTGCTGTATTCTTGTAAATGCACCATTTTACTTAGATTTTTCTATTTTTTCAGAATGTCCCTTCACAGCAGCTCACTGTAATGTTCCAAACAGTTACCTGTAATTCATTGTTAAATCAGACTTACAGTAGATTAATGTGATATCTTACTGTGAGAACCTGCTGTTTGTTAAACGTGTATCAGGTCTAAAAAGCTTTAGTGGAGTATTTGTGTCTTTCTTGGCTGAGACGACACAAAAGCTGCAGTTTAGAGGCGGTGATGCTGCTACAACCTGAACATGAGACTAACAGCAGGAGAGACGACATGGTAATAAAATATGCATTTGAAGCATCGAAATAAAAGATGTAGTCTTCTAACTTTTATATCATTTTTTCTTCCCAAACATTGGAAGTGCCAGAGCAGATTTTTTTTCTTTGGTAGAGCCGTAGAGTTCATTTTAATATTCCCATGAAAGTTTAATGAGGAGATTCTCGACAGTGAGACAAAATGTTATTTCAGCCTCACAGAATTAATTTTAATTACGTACAGCTGATATCATCCAACGCCGGCGATGTCTGTCGATTTATCTGTGAGTAGAAAACGTGCCGCCTGAATGTTTCCGACACCTCTCTGCTAATAATCAAACGAGCCTGAAGAGCTTTTCACGCCGCTCGCTCATCAGATACAGCAGCTCGGTCAGACGCTCTGCGGTTTGTATTTTGATGATGATGTATGAAGCCCCGCCCCTTCCTGTGGACCTCATGGAACCACATTTTGGAAAAACTGTATGGTGGTGAATAAAGACAGACAACTTATCCACTGATCCTGTTTGAATTGTACCAGGAAAACAATATAAAAAATAAGGCTCCCTTTGAGGAAATTAATATGTTTTTAAGCTAGTTAGCGGAGCCACTTAAGCTCCGTTATGACTGACGTTAAAGACGGGATTCCTGTGCCGATCCGCGCCTCGCTGCTGATGTGAAAGTTACAGATGTGGAACGGCGGAACGATTTAGTTTTGCCTCTGATCTGCCAGTCGAGGTAGAAACAGAGGCGAGACGACGTCCGGCAGCGCGGGACAGGAGTGTGACGGTCTGATGGTGTTCACAGTCTGACAACGAAACAGATCCTTCAAAAGAGAAACGTTGCACACTGCAACCCACAAAGCAACAATACAGAACCAAACAACAGTAACGTGGAAGCAGCTCGAGTCTTTTTCAAAATAGCAGAGTCCTAACGTCTCCATCATGTTACTGATGATCTCCATCTTTACCGAGGCAGCTTCCTGCTGTTTCCTGCTACACATCAGCTGTGAAATGATCCTCATGTTTAGTCCTCTCAATAACACACACTTCCTCCTTTGTGTTGTGTGTGTGTGCAGTTGAACAGACACACACATCCTGACATCACACAGCACCTGAGGTACAGTCGGTCATACGATGACTGTACTGAGAGAATTTATTAGAGTCCAACTGGGAGAGAGCAGAGTGACAGTACTGGGACAGAAGTGTTCACCTGTGTGTGTGTGTGTGTGTGTGTGTGTGAGTGAAATGACAGCAGTGGTACAGCAGCATTACATCATATTGTGGGTGTATATTTGTGTCCACCCACCTCCGTCTTTACGTGAAATATGATATGAGGCATGTGTGTGGGTATATTATCTGTGTGTGTGTGTGTGTGTGTGTGTGTGTGTGTGTTTGATGGTGTCAGTCGTCCTTCAGCTGACAGTGAGGTGGTTTCTCTCTGTGACAGTTAAACATCCAACAGCCACACACACACACAGATAAAACACACACACACACACACAGATAAAACACACACACACACACACACAGATAAAACACACACACACACACACACACACACACACAGATAAAACACACACACACACACACACACACACACACACACACTCGTTGTGTCCAGGCAGGCACATTTGTTTTGTTTTTTTCATTCACTGCAGCTGATACATGCATATTGATCAGTGATATCACCGGCAGCAGCTTGTAATTAGCTGCTGCGTCCATCACATACACACACACACACACACACACACACACACACACAGAGGAGAGCAGCTTGACAGAGATGTGAGTTATTCCTGGAGAATCACAGCTGATCCAAACACACTGTTAGAGTCCAGAGATAGAAAGTAATCAAGTATATTTATTCGAGTACTGTACTTGAATACAACGCTGTTGTACTTCCGCTCCGCTCCACTCATACATCACTTCCCGACCTTCACAATAAAACTGTTTTCATCCGAGGTGTTCGTTCAGTTGATTTCCTGTTTTATGTTGAAAGTTTATCCTCGTGTCTCTTCTTTTACCTTCCACTTCCTGTCTTTGTCTGTTTTCCCACCTATATTTCTGCATTTCACAATGAAGCGATATTAAAAGAGTATAATAGGATAAGTAAGGATAATAAAAGCAGATTGTCTGAATAACGATGAGGATCTCCGTCTGTCTCGCCCCCTCCATCACCTGTGGATACTGACCGGGGAAAATGAAGCCTCTTCCTGTTCAGGTTGTGCAAAAGCAGTCTCACTTCCCTCGTGTCCTGATCTGACCTTCAGTTTCCATCACGTTCTTTGCTCTGTGTTACACTTACATACCTCAGACTGATGTACAGATGCTAACTGATGCTAACAGATGCTATCTTGTCGTGTCTGTGTGTGCAGTCTGAGGACATGTTGTACGCTCAGATTATCCCGGCTCACCACAAACACTACGTATCTGTCAGATCAGGCAGCAGCATCTCATTTTCTCCTGCAGAACTCGCCAAATTGCTTTTAACTCAGAAACAGTTTTTTTTCTTGCCTCAGATGGAGCAGATGTCTGCGTGTCTGTCAGCCGGAGAGTCACCTCAGTTTAAAGAATCAGTCTGGAGTCAGTGGAGTGAAACGTTTCTGACGGAGCTGCCGGATCACGGGAGACGGGCAGATTGATGCCACGGTACCAATCGAGTCGGCATCAAAGTCACTTAAAAAATCTATATTCCAAAGTTTGTGTTAATACTTTTATTTTCACCGAGGCTGCAGAGTTCAGTACAGACTGCTGTTGTGTGTTTTCTGCAGATAAACAGTGAGATTCACAGAACTTTCTCTCTCTCTGTCCTTCAGAAACACAACTTCTAGAAAATGTGGGTCTTTAGCGGGATCTCAGTCTGACTGCTGGTATATCTCAACAAACAGCGGATAGACGGACAGAAACTCTAAACAAACATTCACGGTTCTCAGATTATGACTCCTGCTGACTTTGACGATCCTCAGATTTTCCTACTTTCCATTTTTCCGGCTGATTAGCTCCGGCTCTGCAATCAAAGCTGTGTCATCAGCGTAAACAACCTGTATTATATCGGATTCACACTTCAGTTTGAGGAAATCCGGCTCTTCTTTGGTTCCAGCCGGGAACCAACTTCTCAGTTTTTAAAGCAATTTATTTATTGGAGGGTAAAAAGCTCATAATTGTTCAAAATGAGGTGTTCAAACTGGAACAGAACAGATTTCACGTTTGTGGAAAATAACCGATGAATCTGAAAATGATGTTTTCCTCTCGCACCATCAGCACGTCAAAAATATTAAACTGTGTGAATATTTTTGTGTTCATGACCAAATACATGCATTTAATGACTTTACTGTGAGCTTTACATTAGCTAATGTTAGCATGCTAATACCCAAAACTCATATTGTGATGCATGTTAAAGGAGAACTCAGGCTCCAATATGCAGCTTTCTTAAGATAACGATGGCTGAAAATGTTTTTTATCCCGACATCGACGGCATTCTGATGTTAGCATTTAGCTTCAGGTGTCAGGCTAACAACATAGCAAGCTAGCAAGCAAGTTAACGTAATGCAAGAAATACGAAGGCGTAAAAAAGTTTGGGGAATGTTGGGGATATTTTCCAGAAGCTTGTTTAAAAGAAATGACAAAAAGAAACTTAATTTGACAAAAAGAAACCTAATTTGACAAAAACGTACAATCCACCCAAAAAATAAACTTCCATGAACGTTTTTGTGTTTCGACGGCGGGTACGAACACTTTGCATGTGTTCAGAAGCTTTTTTTGTGTTCACGCTGCAAAAACAGACGGAGAAGAAGGAGACGAGTGAAGTTTTGATGCTGCTGGAAGAGTTCTGATCACGTTTCCGGTGATCACGTTCAAGATGAAGCAAATAGTTTATTACAAGCTGAAAGAGTTGATGAAATGTGGATGTAAGAGAGGAAATAACCCACCTGACACTTATGATCCTCCCCCACATGATGTAATCACACAGACCGTCCGTCACGAGGGTTGTTAGCAGCTAACTAGCCAGCAGAGACTCGTGCTGTTCTTTAAACAACCGGCGCAGTAATGAAAACTCTCCGGGCGTTAGTGATTTCACATCATCAATATTTGACTTTGACTGTGAGAATTATCGGAATCCACCTGAAGCACAACTTTTATCTCCCTTTTTATGTTTTTTCCTCTGCGTCTAGAAGTCGATGATGTCCGCTGGCGGCTGTGAATCCATTTTTCTTCCTGTGGATTTGAACCACAACTCGACCCGACTCTGTTAGATTTTGTCTGGAGAGCCGAACACGATCTCGGCCTGATTCACTTATTCTCTCCTGAGGCCTGACCTGCCCAACGCCGGCCTGGTTCCATTTCTGTTTGTGTCTGTGTACATGTGGACAAGAAATTAAATTAGTCTCTCTGCAGATGTGAACTCAAACCTGACCCGAGTTCGACACACGCTCGGCCCTGTTCTGTGTCTCTGTGTAGATCTTATTGTAAACTCTGCCAAATTTAATTTCCCTCTCTGTATAAAAGCTTGGCTTGATTCCAGTTTGTTCTCTGCAGAGCTGAGCGTGCACTAATTCCATTTCCTCCCTTGTATCTGTTTTTAGATCCATCTCTATTAAAATCGGCCTGATTCCATTTCTTCCTGTCTGTGCCTTTGCTTGTAGATCCGTCTGTACGCTCGGCCGGATGCCATTTCCAGCGGAGCGGGGGACTACGCTCTCCACATCACCAAGAGGCTTCTGGGATTTTACCAGGACTACTTTAAAGTTCAGTACTCACTGCCCAAGCTAGGTAAGGCTGCTGACGTCCGCCTCTTCCTTTGACGGTCGTGTTGTTGTTGAAGGTTTTGGGTTGCGTCCCTCTGCGCTGCTGCCAGATTGGGGTAAAGGAAGAAAGGAACTGTCGCTCTGATGTGTTAATTTCCTGTCAGCTTCAATTAAATAAAACCTGCACTTTGTTTCACCCTGCTGATCTGGATCAGGAAACGACAACAGCTTCTCCTTCCTGAGCTGCTCGTTTCAGGGAAGTCAGCCAATTCTTTGTCTTTCGTGTAATTTTCTGTTGGGTTCATCACTTTGTGCTCATACCAGGCAAAGAAAACGCCGCGTCCTCTTCTTCTTCTTCTTCCTGTGTGTCGGGGGATGCACACTGTGATTAAGTCTGGGAATTGAACCTCGGTCAGTTGTTGTGTTCAGACTTTAAACACTGGTGCTTTTGAGATTATTACGTTAAATGAAAACAAGGATTGTGTTAATACTCAGCAGGTTGAGGTATTAAAGTGAGGACTGAAGCTCAACACCGACTCTGTCGCTTCATCTGGATGATCGTTTGACTCCTGAGGTGACTCGTTAACAAATTAATTAACCGAAAGTGAAGAAAGTGTGACTTCCTCCCACTGCAGAGTGAAAACGTGTCTTCACATTTCAATCTTTGAAGACAAAGAGACTTTGTAGTGAAGTAACTGGTGTTGGTGCACTGAAAGAAGTTGAAGTGGCAGCTGAAAATGGCCGGCATTAAGGAGATTGTTGTATTAGTTAGTTAGCTGTAAGTGGAAGTTTAAATGTTGAAAGGACTAGAAGTGTCACTTGAGGTGATAATAGTCTGTTGTTTTCTTTATTTGGCTTACTGTCTCTTACTGAAAGGAGATGAAGTGGCATTTAAGATACAATATCTGACAGATTGCTGCAACCGTTGAAAGTGAAAGTGTTTAACGAGGTTGAAGAGTCACTCGACAAGCGAGTACTGAAAGGAGCTGAAGTGTCAGTGAAGTGATTCTTGTCTTTGTGACACTTGAGAGGTTTTCGGTTAAACAACTACTGAAAGGAAACCAGTGGTACAGAAATCTGTTCTGCACCTTCTGACCTGTGTTTGGATTTCTACTTTTACCCAAAGATTAATCACTGAAATGAGTGGAAGTTGTAGCTGAAATGGAAGTGAGTAAAAGGGGTTGAAGAGTAAACCAGGTGGACCAGCTCAGCTCTACGTTCGTTATCGTTTTTAACGTTATTGATTACAGCTGCGCTTTTTCCTCTTCTGTCGAGCCGTGATGTTAAATTCCAGCATCGAATTCAGCACTAGAAACTTCAGCCTTGTGCTTCCTGGACTCCGATCAGAACATCTTTATGGGCCCAAAACTTTAATGAAGCTCCTGAATTCAAGATGGAGGTCAAGATGCTGAGGTGCTGAAGGGTTCTGCAGACATAAAAACAGATCAGTGTTGATGCTCGGCAGCTTTTTCTCCCCTCGTTGGTACGTCTGGTATCCTGGTTCCTGTTAGACTTCCTGGTATCACTCTGCTGTTCAACACTGGCACACAGTTGTTCTCTCCGGGCTTCTGGTTTTGGTTCTGTGCGACTCTGTTTGATGTTTACACTTCCTCCCCTCCTGTTCAACTTAATGAATCATTTCAGAGAAGTCAGATTTCACCCCCTCCTCCCGCCTGTCTTTCTTCTTCTTCTCCTGTCTTCATAATTGTTTGTGTTTTACACCTCTGTTCTGCCAGAATCAATCAGCCGAGTCGGTTCCCTTTCTCCTCTCAGCTCCCAAACAAACTAATGTGATCACTGCGGCTCCATATTGTATATGTCAGACACCTCCCACCTGTCCACATCCATTCATCACATCACAAATTCACTTTCACTCAAAGCTTCCTGTGTTTTTTTCCTTCCTCGGCTCAGATTAGGTTTGACATTTACTTTCCCTCCCTGACCTTTACACTGATATTAGCTGCATTAACAAGCTCTTCCGTGCTGTGGTAAAGGTGATTTCACATGCAGTGGTGCAGGCCAGGTCACACAAAGACATCAGGTGGAAAGAGCTTGTCAGGAGCTTAGAAGGAGTCCGGTTTGAACTGGATGACAGAGAAGTTCTGACGTCTTGAAAAGGGCTTTTAACCCGTGGTTTTCTATTTGAATATCCAGGCGCGTGAGATCAAAAACGCTGTTCTGTAGAGCAACCGAAGCATTACATTCATCATAGGTCTTTATTTCCTTTTTTACACTGACTTTATGCAAATAAGGAAGTGCTCAGGTGGAAGAGCAAAACCAATACAAAGAGCTTAAGACTTTAAAACCCATTTAAATGATATTTTCATGGATTTTTCATCTGGAGGCCAGCATGTAATTGGCTCAGGAGAGAGGGGAGGGAACAATGAAGGGAATCTTTGTATATGAAATCACTCATTGGCTGTTGCAGGCCACAGGGCGGGCATAGAAGCTCCTAACTGACATCTGTATCTCAGCAATTTCTAGCCAAAAGACTTTAAACAAGAGACATTTTCCAACCATGTTCGTGGCAGGTATTTTTCTAGAGAAACTGCAGCTGAATTGTGTGTTATTTACCAAGTTGTTGGGACAATGTCCGGCTGTTTGTGGTGACAGTACAGCCTCATACGCCTCTAGCACTGTCGACACTTTATGCGTAAAGAAGTTATCAATGTGAAATATTACGTTATGATCACAAGTCTTCATCTTGCTGGAGCAACATGGATATATTCTGTGCCAGGCCATCGGTGCTACTGGTCCAAACGTCCTGAAAACACAAGAGAACCTGGTGTTTTCTGTTCAGGATGTTTCAGACTCGGGTAGCAAAAAATATCTTTGCCCAACCGTGTCCTTTAGTAAACCTGGCACACCTTTCTGCTGGACTCGCTCCAGCCTCATGATCGATGACGCACCAGAATCCACCCCACGTTGGTCTGATTCCAGGAGTCAACATTTGCCCAAAGCTTGGCTGTGTGCTGCTAAATGGAGCCGATTTTCCCTCCAAATGAAACCGGGCCCACATTCTTATAACCGAGCCAAAACTGGGGACAATGTGTCGGACAGAGCCAGCTCAGGCTTGGTCCTCCAGAGTGCCAACACCTTGCTTTTGTTCTCGATATCATGTAGAGATATCCTCCGCTTTTTTCTTTTTTGCTTCTACAATATCTTTCGTTGAAGACTCTCCCCAGATTGGAGAGTCTTTCTGGTGCTCCTGTAATTTATCATGACACTACTTTTTATTTATGGAGAACTTTTCCAAACCAAGCTTACAAAGTGGTTCACAATCTCTAGATTTTACAAGAATTTTCCATTCCAGTGATATAAAAAAAGACAATTCAAGTATGGGATGAAAGTATTTTCTAAGAGGAAATTTCAAAGATGCTCTGACTTGGCCGGCTTCTTCCCCTCGGGCAGGTTGAACCTCCGGGCTCTGACTGTGAAGACACCCCGCTGGTTTTAGGCCTCGACACAAGTTGGGTACTAACAAGTGAAAACATTGGAAGGTGCAAGGCGTCAAAGTGCCCTTAAAGTAACAGCGAGAGCCTAAAATCAATTCTAACATGATGAAAGATTGATGGGATGAGCTCTGTGATATTCTGTTTCAGAAATGATATTGAAGAGTTGAATTCTTACATAATCCCTGATGTTTCCAACAATATTCAAACCAGACAAACACACACATTTACTCAAGGTATCAAGATAAATCCACTTTTTAATCCCAAAAGTTAAAATGTTTTCTCTGAGCTCTCCTCCTGTCAGTAAACAGCTCCGGATCAGATCAGAATCTGATGTGACTGCAGGTGTTTATTCCTCCTGAAGGTCTGGATCGGCTCTTTATGCAGAGCCGGCGCTGTGGTGAGCATTTATACATGCGATCTGACCACGAATACCAGCAACCGACCAGTCAGAAAGGCCCGCAGCAGCTGAAGAGGGCGGTGTGTTTACTGGGGAAACAACACACCACAATCGCTGATGTTTTCCGGGTGTTTATTCCTCCAGGAGGTCTGGATCTGTGCCCGACTCTCTCCTCCAGAGCTGGTCGGTCGTGGATAGTCGAGACGATGTGTTGAAGGGTCGAGTCTGAGCATTTCATCTACAATCTAAAAATGGGAAATGTGATGATAGACCAGAAGCTGTTTGTTACTCGCTCAGTCTTAGTGATTCTGCTGCAACAGGCTCGACTGATTGTTAGCGGACCCGAGCGTGCCGAGTCGGACTTGGTGGCCCGCGAGGACTTCACGATGAAAGACGTTGGGGAGAAAGATGTTTGAGCTGCCTCGCGTGCTGCTACTGAGTCCTGAACAGAAGCCAGACTCTCACATAGACGGATGGAGTCAACAGAGGGGAAACGCTGATAATGTGCCAGATAGTACTCCCAAACTCCCCAAATGCACTCCCAGCTCTGTGTTTTGAAGTTCTGGAAGTCAAATTAGCTCCGAATCCAAGTGTGAACTGTGGTAAATACTTAAATGAAACGACTGCAAACTCTCTCTGCGCGTATTCTTCTTCTTTGATTTGATTTTCTGTTTTAAATCTAATCAGACACTTCCTGTTTGTGTGTCGGCAGAGACCGAACGCATCCTCGCATTATAAATCAGTTCTGTGTGTTTTCAGCCTGTTAGTCGACGTAAATCCACCTCACTGCGATTCTCTGCCAGCGTGAGCGTGTGTGTGCATTCATACCGATGTTGACATCAGTCTTTACCACAGCTTGCCTCTAACTCCACCCCACCGCTGCCAGCTCTGCATCTGCATGTGTGTGTGTGTGTGTGTGTGTGTGTGTGTGTGTGTGTGTGTGTGTGTGTGTGAGTGGTCCCACAGCCTCAGGGCTCCATCTGTTGTCATGCAGGGCATCGCGCTCCCCCGAGAGAGCGAAAGGGAAAATGATGAGCTGAGATACAAATTTAAAGAGACAGAGGGGAAACTGCAGCGTGCAGACGGATGAAGACACAGATCATAAAGATGAGGCATCGCACTCGGAGTCATTCGGGTTCTGGTCCCGTCACAGTCGAGCCCGAGGTTGTCCATCTGTCCGTCCGGGTCTCCTCCACGTCTGACCCTCAGGGGACGTTTAATTTGCCGTGGATATTCGTGTCCCCCGGAGGATGAAGCTTAACGATGTGTTTGACCCTCTGAACCTTCCTCGAGTGCCGACACCAGGCCGCAAAAACTCAGCTTTTAAACCCGTTCACACCTGATGTCAACATGTCAGATCTGTCAAAATACGGCAGTGTGAACGCCGTCAGTCAGGCGGTATGATCGCATTGTGATGGGAGTTCATCCAGGTGTGAAAGACATCTGTTTGAAAGGTCACTCGGCTCAGCGTCTTCCTGCTGGTTCAGGCAGCTACAGATGTGCAGTTACTCTGTGAGGAAGAATATTTCTAAGTTTCCCATCCGACCACATTCCTTTACTCCGACTAAAAGAGGTATTTGATGTTGTCGGCCTCTCTGCAGGTTGTTTTCCTTCTTCTTCAGCGAGGACGTATTGTTTCCCTCCGTGTTTGTCGGTTTGTTTGTTGTCAGCAGGATTACACAACATTTACTGAACGGATTTCCACAAAACTTGGACGGAGGATGCGTCTCTTCCCAGATTAGACCCCATTAACTCCTGCTGAGCATCCAGGGATGGCGTCTCAATTTCTTTCCTCAATCAACATTTCGATGAATTTCTCTGCGTTTGATGCGTCTTGCAGAAAAGACGCATCAGACTGACCAACAGGGATTCAGAAAAGTACCAAGGCTGCACACAGAGGCTGTGTTGGGCCTTGGTGGAGGTATGCACTCTACTGAGTGTCATTGCAGTTATAAACATGCAGTTTTTCTTTTGTTTTATTCAATTTAAATCCAGTTTAAAGCTTCGATTTGTATCTAAAATTCCAGAAAAAGTTGTTTACAAGTAAGAAGACATATTTGAAGCATTCCGACCTCGTTTCAGGGAGAACCTTACAGGTGAATCAGCTCTTTGAAAGATTTATTAAGACTGTGAAGTTCTGTTTCAATACTTTAAGACCTTTGTGGCTTCTGATACAGCTGAACGTAAACCTCTTATCACCAGATTAGAACTGTGGGTCGCCAAGAGAAGAGCCGTAAAATGGTTCCAGTCGTGCCTGCGTCGAAGTTATTCACACAAAGTCACATTTTAGGCTGCGCATCATATTGACATCTGTATAAAATGTTCCACATCGCGTTCACAGTACACGCTCATGAGGTCGAGGTGAGAGTAGCTTCAGTGTGAGTCCACATCTGTAAATGTGAAACCAGTGAATATTTTAAAGCGACCTCGGGATGATTCTTGTCGTGTTTGTGGCAACAAAAACAGGTATTTTAAATCAAACCGTGATGTAGTCGCTTTTTTTTTTGCCTCAAGCCTTTTTTGCCTTTTTGTGCCTTGAGCATAAAAACAAGCGGTTCGCAGAGGCGTGCTTAATCCACATTTTGTCTGGGGATTGGGCTGCACAGGAGAGAGGTTCAGATAAAACAAACACACAACTTTCTCGCAGTAGAGTTCATGTCCAGTGTGAAACCAAAAGTCAACCGTGAGAATGTGAAATCTAACTTTGCAGCAGAACACTGAGGATCTTTCTTTCACCCGTTTCTCTGTGACAGCAGTTAATAACGAATGACTTTCATCTCCCTGTAAGTCTGTCGACTCCGTGTTGTCAGCTGTTCGTGCCGTTTCCACTTTTCTCTCCCACATTTTTGTGGCGCGGCAGCCTGCTGAGGTTTACAGCAGTCTACCTGAAACCTTTTCTCATCTCAAACCCCACAGGATTATAAGAAACAGGAGAAATATCTCCTCTCCTGTCCCTCCCAGAGGTAAAGACGAGCACCGGGAGAGCTGAAATATAAATATATATGTATGTTGAAGTGGGACCAGTTGGAGAGCAGATGAGTCCACGTCTGAAATCTGTAGCTGTAGCTTCAGAACTGACGGATCCAGCGGAGCATACACATCTTTCCCTTCTTCATCCCTTCGTTCCCTCTTTTCTTTCCTTCCGCAGCTCCTTCCTCAAACCGATCCAAACCCTCAGCTCCTTCACTTTCTGCAGAAAACTCCGTCCCAGCTGGGGAGCTGTTTTTTTTCCTCTCGTTCTGTTCAATGCATACGTGGAGAGATAACTGAAGGAGCGATAACGGGCCTCTCCGGGCTTCCGTAGGAATTCATTTGACTGTTCCAGTGGAGCAGAAATCTTGCGGCAGCGGAGCGAGCCGAGGCTCAGGTGATCCGACTGTCAGGAGAATTAACGCTGAATATCTGAGTGTGTCTGAACGTCTGTGTGAACACGCCAAGTGGACTAATGTGTTCTGTTGAGTTCTGGCTCCATCTGGGATCCACAGAGACACACAGACAGCACCGCCTGAGGTCCAACACGCACACACACACACACACACACACACACACACACACACACACACACACACACACACACCTACATGCCTCCACTTGTGTATCTTTTCATCTTTTCTTTCCATCTTTCTTTCTTTCTTTCCTCTTTGTCTCTTGCTCTCTCTCTCTCTCTCGCCTCGGGCCAACACACAACAACAGATGGACTGAACTGAAACACACACACTTGCAAATACACACACACAGACACTTTCTCTCTCACACACACACACACACACTCGGAGCTGCAGGCCAGTCAGCTGTCTGCCTGCTGCTGCCTCAGTGAAGCTGAAAGCCGAAGTCTCTTCCAGTCAGTCGGTCCGTCCGCTTCGTTCGGAGCTGTTTGAAAGAATTTTGCATTAATATTCAATAAAGTGAAGAAGACAATCTTTTTTAGACCGCAGTGACTTTACAAAGTTTCCCCACAGAATGAAAGAGCCGGCAACAATACAGGAAATTGAACCTCTTTTCCCCCGTCGAGCATCGAATCGACTGACAGAACTGTATTTAAAATTCTGGCGAGGACCCGAGAGTGTCCAAAGACATCACACACATCAGGCTGAATTTGGGGGGAAATGCACATAAAACTGCTGCTCGGTACATGAAGAATATTTTCCATTTGATGCAAAAAGCTGCAGCCATGAAAACACATTGTCTCAGATTTCAATATTTCAGCCAGAATGAGATTCTTCGATAAAAGCTGGAGCACAAAATATCTGTGTAACCCGAAAAAACAGGACCGCAGAACACGATCTGAAATACTGGAAACAGGAATCTCGTCCTCGACCTCGTGACGTTCAAACTCAAAACTCAAAACTAGTTCACTGCTGTTAGTTATTCAGTTAAATAACACTAGAAAAGGTGTTTCATTGCGTGTGAAGTTGCACTTAAAATGTGTTTTTTTGGGAATAATGGACTAAATCTAAAATCACATGTGTGAGTGTTTTCATAACATTTTAGCTTCTATAAGTTTATTATGTTGGTTTAACGTCCCGCTACTTTGCTGTTAGCTTGTCCTACAGTCACAGTTTGGTTAGAGTTAGAAACTCAACATTGTACAAACCTTTAAACCCAACAGTGAGTTAAAATAACTCAACATCTGGACTTCAATCTCCTCGATCAAAGACCTGTGCTATCCTAAAGTTTACCTTTTCATCCTTTAAACTACTTCACCCGCCTTCCTCCTTTGCTGCTGTAATATTCGCAGCAGCCACTAGAGGTCACCTCCTCACAACAAACACCAGTATGGATCATAAGAAGCTGCTTTCACAGTTGATCTAAACGCTTGTTTTCCTGCTGGGGACGAGCTCAACAGACCGACACAGTTTGGAGAGAAATTATATTTATCTGAGGAGTTGGTGGAGACCAAAGCAGAGATCTGACTTCAACAAGACTTCAAGTTAATCTTAAAGGAACAGTTGGGTATATTCAAACCTGGGCCCTACATATTTATATGTTTTGGTGTGATTCATACTTACAGTTTTGGACCAGTAGATCGCGTCAGTTGGCAACCGCGACACATTTGCAAAGGCTGCGATGATGTTTTAAGACCGTTTGTCTCGCTCAAGGAGACGTCTCGTTTTGAAATCTCACGAGAGGTGAGTCGTTGCAGGAACTAAACCTCTTAGTAAACTCTTTACTAAGAGGAGCTGCCAGCAAGAATCTGTTTCCAAAGTTGTGGAAGAATATTTAACTCATTTTGACAATCGGCGACTGGAACAACTCACATCTCGTTAGATTTCAGAGACTTCTCCGTGAGCGAGACTTGTGTTTCGGGTTACAAAACCGATCTTGTTGTTTAACAGTCGAGCTTCTCTCTGCAGGGATTCTCTCCAAAATACTGACAGACACTTAAAACAATAACCACTTCCACTCTGACTGTTTTATCTAACATAACTTTCATGGTTGCAGTTGCCCCAAAGGACATTACATTGCAGCTGAGATGTTGTGGACTGATCCAGAAACTCCAGAGTAATTTACGCACCAAGGTGGAAACTAAAATAAAGACATTTCTGCAAAAACAACCAAAGGCTTCTGCAGCAAACCACCTTCACCTGAACTCTGAAAGCTCGTATGTTAAGTTCAGAAACTACGATAGTTTATCTTCCTGTGTCGACTTGTAATGGAGACAAACACGTTTTCCCTGCGAAGACTAAATCCACAAATAAAACTCTGCATGATTCCACAATAATCTCCTGAAGTTTTCTGTCTCATCGACTTACATAATAAACAGATCGGTCCATGAACGCCTCATCTGCTGCTCCACAATCCTCCTCACTGATCCTGCAGATTTCACTCTCTCCAGTCACGTCTGTGCAACAGAGGAGCTTGTTCAGTATTTTCCTCTTTATCCATTGTAAATATATTATTTTTGTAAAGCTGGCGCTCCACCTACTTCACAGCTGCTCTGGGATCTGGTAACATTTTTTCTTTTTGTTTTTGCGGGCTCTCCAAATCCCCAGAAGAAGAATCCTGGAGGATTTGCTGCTTCTTGCGGATGACTTTGATATCTTTTTATTCCCGCTCGGGGAACACGTGTGATTCTTTCTACATTATAGAATTATTGAGAGAACTAAATAATGTGATCCAGGATGTTTTCCTGTGAAAGACGGGAACCTTCTTGGACTTTCTGACTTGTTTGGCAGCACAATAATTTAATTATATTAGCTTTAAGACTTATTCTACTTTCTTATTTCTAATGTTAAGGGGAAAAAGTCATTACTTTTGTAATCGTGTGACCTGGAATTCCACCTCTGACCGCTTTCCCCCGGAGCTTCTTCTGAACTTTTGTTTGCGCCCTTTACAGCCGACGTTCTTACAAGTCACAAGAGAGAAATTGGTGGAAAAGACAAATAATACACAGATGATGCAGCTAAAATGAGGCCCTGCGAGTAGTGGAGCTGATGCTGCAACATCTGTCCTGATGATGACGCTGGAGGGAAGGTGGTCGGATTATTAATGAACAGGTTTCATCCTCCAGTGAAGCTGAAATGTGATCTGCACATTTTTAGAAATCTGAAAAGATGAAGCAGCCGCTCCACACGAGACAAAACGGTTAGAAACATCTCAGACGTCCTTGAAAATATCCACTCGTGTGAGTTGAACTGTTGTCGGTCCTTTGGCGGCCTCGTTGTTGACGCTGCGTTGTTACAACATTTGTTGTTGATTAATAATCATTGTGAAGGCGGCCGACAATCGATTAAAGAGATTTCTTAAAATGTGCCTCCTTCGTATTAACATACAGTCTTTTACTTTAAGTTGTGCAGCTCTCAGAGATATGACACATTTGAAGATGAGCAAAAATATCAATATGGTCACTGGAGTTCAAATAATACTGAAGAAAACTTTAAAATTATACAAGTTCTGCAGTTATAAGTGTCTTTTTCTGTGATTCATGAGCGGATTTATGGGTATTTTTGTGAGATGGACATCAGAGATGATAATATCCTCAATAAGAGGATCTGAAAATGTGTCTCACGTCTCAGATTTGGCTGGACGATGACGAAGAAGGACTATAAACTTAAGTGGTCAAAGTACAATAACCCACATTAAACTGTCCCTCACATCTCTCCTTCAAAGTGATTCACAGAAACGGACTTCCTGGGTCATTAAGACAGAGTTTTATCGGAGGTAACATACCGATTTAAAATCATGACATCTCCTTTTTGCACAAATGAGTTTCCTATCAGATGCGGCTGCTCTTTGTGCTCCTCGGCTCCGCGGGCTGTTTCTGTGCTGCCGGCACAAAGCAGGCTGAAAATGAATGGAGATGTTATCGCCGTTATCTTCTTCAAAAAGTCTTTTAGCGGCAATTTCTTCCTACGACCTCACCACTGAAAGGTAATTCGGCGGTTGGTCTGCGGTTCAGAGGACAGGATGGATGAGCGTCGGGTCTCTTTAGGACGCTGTCTCTGTTTCAAAGCAGTTTGGGAAACAGCCAGAGGTGAGGAATTTATTTCCAGCAGTGAGCAAAGCAGAGCCAAAACCATCCAGGACCTCTGAGAGGAGTTTAAAGGGATTATTTCCAAAGAGCTTGAGGACGACAGTCACAGATGAGACTCTGCTTCTCAGATCCTGAGGAGATACTGAGGTGAATTGATTTCACGGAGGAGAGCGGAGAGCCTCTTCAGCGGAGGCGACAGCATCGAGTTCAGGGTTAACAAGCTGATCGCTGCTGTTAGACTAAAACAAAGAACTGCATCGAGGGTTTGTGGACGCGCTTAAAAGGCTTTTTTCTGACGCTGTGTGCGGCCGCAGGGAGGTTCAAAGCTGCTCAAGACCTCACAGGAGCTGCTCATAACACACACACACACACACACACACACACATATATATATCAGTCATTGTTGTATCTTTGTGTGAACGACAAAGTGTTTTCAGCCTGCACAGTGTCGGTCCTGCAGTCAGCATGGTTTCGTGGATTTACTGTGAAAAGACGAACGCAGAATTGTAAAAACAAAGTGAAGGTAGCTGATGTTTCTGTTGCATTTAATTCAAAGATCAAACTTGAAGCATTTCCTCACTACATGCTGGAATGTCATATCGAAGACGTTTAAAGACTGAAGAGGAGGAAAACTGTAGCGACTGGAAAGATTCCCAAAGAAACAAGTTGCACAAAACACGACAAGACAATCTCACAACACCTTTAATGTTTGTAGAGCGTGTGAAGGACTCAGCAGTCACATTCATAAATATTCAACGTTCAGCTAAACTTAAAATAAAACTTACTTTTAACAAACAATGACACAGAACCTTCCTATCATACGTCAGGTTGAACTAACGCTCAGTCACGTCATTAACAAACTTATGTAACAAATCAATCTCGGCCATAATTGTTGCTTTAGTTACGAGTCCTGTGTTATATGAATGTGGCAAAATCCGTTGAGTGGTTGTAATAATTACGATGCTAAAGTAGAAACCGCATTGAAGAGGCTGACCTTCATTTCCCACCAGACAGGCGCTGTGTTGGCAAAAACCACTTGGTAAAGGTTGGGAAAATATATCTTTTCTTACAAATAGGAGCTTTCATGAATCGTGGTTGCATCATTGGACAAGTCCTGACATCTCCTGATCTGCAAATCAGCATCAGTGTTGGAACGTAGACAGAAAAGCATTTTCCTGAAAGATGGATGAGAAATCTTTTGTGAGAAGAAGCATCGACACTGACGAGCCTTCAGTTTGTCTGTGTGGGCGTCGGATGAACGTTAACTGATTTCACCACCGAACCCTTCTGGTACGTTGTGGATTCTCAGTCCTGGTTGTTGATTGATGGGTCAGTTTTACTCTGCGAACAGCTTCTGGGCACATTTAAAGTCCCGTTTGCGAGAAAGTAGATTCTTGTGTGTGATCCTCAGCTCGTCAAATACTTTTGGATTAAAGGTCGGGTTGGCCGCCAACCAAAAGCCTTCAGAATCTGACGAGTTGGGTGACTCAAAAATCAACTTTTCTTACAAAGAGCACCTTGAAGGCTGCTGTGAGACTTAAGCAAGGTTCTTTCTTTTATACTCGTTCAGGTTATTTACCCTGTGAACTTGTCTGCTGACAGGAAGTCCATAAACCTGACAGCTTGTTTGGAGCATTTCAGGTTGTTTTGTTGAAATCTTGGACGTGTGCGATGTCTCTCCTGAGAGTCTCATTACTTTAATACATTAGTGGGTATCTTCACAGGACTGTGCTTTCAGTGTCAGACTGTGATTGGACTTCTTTGAGGGGAAATGATCAGCAGAAGACGAGTTAAACGACTCGTGGGAAGAGAAACAGAAAGCTGAAGGGAGATCAGCAGCTTCAGTAGACAGAAACCAGGAAAACTCAACTCTCAAGACTTCCGTGATTTCGATGCTCTTTGTGTGTGCGAGTGTCGCCATTAGTGTCACGTCAATGCAAGAACACAGCTAATTATGCACAACACACACACGCACATACACACCCGCTGTGTCTTTAAAAGCACCAATTAGAGACATTTAATCAGCGGACTGTCTGGATGAGTTACACTCAGCCGGTTCACCAGCGAGCTGCAGCCTCGCTGCCGGAATATCTCACAGCAGCAGGAGATGTTTTTTATCGATATCCGATACCACAGGGGAAAACTGACACACTGTAAAGGGCGTTTTCAATAAAAGATAAATATAACGAGGCCTGTGTGTTGCACAACAGCATCTAAGTTCCTTGTAACCATCATTAAAGTGTTTTCCATCAGCTACAACTCTGCAGTCTGAGATTCATCCGGCTTCGCTTTGAGAATTGATAAGGATTAATACATGTGTATTTTTCGGCTAAATATCAGTTTTGAGTGACAAGAATCAGCCTTTACATCGATACGTCGCTCTCTTCAGAACAGGGGCGGTTCTGGGGGGGCCAACAGGGGCCAGTGCCCCTGTAACTCTGAGTCTGGACCCCCCTGTGGCCCCCCTGACAGGGAGTCTGCGTCAATAACACAATGACAGATCTCTTGCAATGATTTCGAACTGAAAGGAAAGACAGAAATAAAGTGTATCAGCAGTTTACTACCCAATCAAAATTGTTGAAATTGTTCCATTTATCCCGTGTCTGAATGAGGGATTTGTCTGTTTTTCCTGGGTTTTATGTGCCCCCAACAAAAAAGCCGACCCCAACCTGGCCCCCCTAATAAAACTGCTGTAGAACCACCAGACTCCATTAACAAAAACAGCATTTCTGCCTGACACAACGTGAGAGTTTCTGGTGCAACGCTGCTTCAATCACTGTGTTTCTCTTTGGGTTTGACTTGATTTCAGGTAACTTGAAGCAACATACAGAATTTTACAGAACTTGTGGCTCTTCAAGTTTTGATTGGACGAATGGCTCAATTTCTGATCAAACGAGTCATTTCGCTCGAAAATAAGAAACTTTGCTTCGAGGTCTGGTTCTGTTCATCAGGGGTTAGCTAGCATGTAGCCACGAGAGGTAATGGTGAGATAGGAAACATCACCAACACGTCCCCGTCACTGCGAGCCCCCACAGTCAGCCAATATGGCCGACACCGTCAATCTTTAAATAGTGACACTGTTGGATTCGAGCTGTTAAGGAGCGGCGGGTCGATGTTGAAGAAACAGGCTGTGTGTTCGTGTTTTAACTCGGTAATAAATAAGAGAACAAAACGGCTTTATTTATCTCTACATGACGCATCCTGATGGATGGTAGGTGGTTTAAACTGTCCCGAGGGATCAGCCAGTTGTAAGGAAGGATAAACATGATGTTAAAAACAAGAAGCAACCGACTAATATATCTGTATTTAGACTTTAAGATCTCCAGAACGTGTGAAGAAGCAGAATCTACTGTTGAGAGCTGAACTCCTGGAGAGAAATTGGGGATTTTCCAGTTCAATCCAATACAGGCAGGTTTACCTTGAGACACCAGAGGGCAAATTAAACGGTGTGTGTGTGTGTGTGTGTGTGTGTGTGTGTGTGTGTGTGTGTGTGTGTGTGAGAGTGTAACTTGTCCGGACAGCCAGTGCAGTGATTAAATGTCTCTAATTGGTGCTTTTAAAGACACAGAGGAGACGGAGTGTGAAGCCGAAGCAGCTATTTTAATGTCACTTGGAGACGAGGAGAGAGGTCGTTATGTAACACACACACACACACACACACACACACCGTACAGGAGTGTGTGTGTGTGTGTGTGTGTGTGTGCTGCTGTCCTGCTGTCACAATCAAAGACAACCGGCTGAACGAGCGGCCAAAAATAAATGAAAAAAACAAGGGAGAGGAAAGAGAGGATAACCAGCTGAGGAGCGAGCGGCGGCGGCGGCAGCAGCAGATCTCAGGTCTACTGTAGGAGCACAGACACGGCTCACCTGGGGAGACGCTGATCGATTGAGGTATTGATCCGCAGTCTGAGTGGATCCTTGTGTCTCGACAGTAATGAGGCTTCATGGGGTTTAAAACTAAACTTTTAAAACATTTTAGTGGACGTCAGTGAAGCTTGTCCGGTTTTCAAACCTCAGCGGACACCAGACAGGAAGAGAGACGAGGCCACGAACAGAAGGTGTGTACTTCTACACAGGAACTGTGCTTAAGTACAAATTTGAGGTAATTGTAACATTTCCTGCCGCTTTAAACTTCCACTCCACGACGGTTTGGAAGCAAATATTCTAGTTTTTACTCCACAACATCTTTACTAGCCTTTCAAATGTTAATTGTGGTTGTTTGTTAGACGTCTGCTATATTTGATTGATTATAAATATATAATATATATCAAAGGAATCTTTTTCTGTGTTTGGCTGTGATTGGTCAGACATAACAAGATGTTTAAAGATATTATCTCAGATTAGACTGAACCTTTCCACTTTTTCCTGACTTACAAAAGGCTGAACAATCAATTAGCACCAACAAAATCATCAAAAATTAATAATAATTAGCTGCAGAGTTACTTTTGATGCACCAACGTTCAAAACTTCATTAAAATAACAAACAAAATGTGAAGGAAAAACAGTTTTAACATTTTCAGCATGCTAACCAGCTAGCCCTGGTCTAAAGCCTGCGTGTTAGCGATGTAACACCAACACTAACGTGGTGTATTTCATCAGGACCGGAGAGTTTATTTATTTCAAAGAAGAGAAGAGAACAACACTGAAGGGTTTTCTCAATGGAAATGATGTTTGCACTTTTATCTCGACTCGCTTCAGTAAGAGTTTGATTTACCAGCGAGCTCGTGTGGCGTTAGCGCCCTGAGTTAGCCCGTGACAGACGGTGATGTTCAGACAGTTTTAAAAGTGTCTGTCCTTTTCCTTTTCTTGCAGAACTTTTCCAGAACACATTTCAGACAGACTCAAACAAAAAAAAAAAAATCAACATTTAATATCAACAAAGTGTTTTACAGTAACGTTGTGTCATGGTTAGCCTCCTCTGGTACATCCTGTTAGCTTGTCTGTTACCCATCAGTCCACCGACCTGTCCTGCTCTCACTGTGCTCGCTAATTATCAATCAATTAGCAGGAGGCGCGTCACGCTGTGAGAGGGGCGGGGCTTGTCCTCGGGCGACCGGAGCTACATCCAGTCGAGCCGGCTCACCTCTGTGCAGGTCCATGGATCAGTTACCATGACGACCAGAGTAATACCTGTAGGCAGGGGTGTGATTGTGTGTGTGTGTGTGTGTGTGTGTGTGTTTGTGTGTGTGTGTGTGTGTGTGTGTGTGTGTGTGTGTGTGTGTGTGTGTGTGTTGGTTGGTTGATTGCCAGCTTGTTGACTCAAACTCTCCCTGGCATCGGAGCCAAGGTCACTACACACAAACACACACAAACACACACACACACACACAAACACACACACACATACAAACACAGACACACTTACACCTGAAACCACACACACACACACACACACACACACACAAACACAGACACACTTACACCTGAAACCACACACACACACACACACACACACACACACACACACTGAATTCATAGTAGAGTTTGCTGGCCCCTCTCTCGCTCAGTGACCTGACATCTGTTGCCATGGTAACGTCTCTCCCACTCTCTCCATCTCTGCCTCCATCTGCTCTCCCCCGACTAGGAAATTCAGATGTTTTTTATTTTTTTGTTTTATTTTTTTATTGGCAGAAACCTGCTGTTTGTTTCCACAACAGCCACAGTTACAGTAGAGAGACTGTCTCAGGGTGTGTGTGTGTGTGTGTGTGTGTGTGTGTGTGTGTGTCTTTAAGTAGTTTAAAGTGGGGTGTAATCACATCACATTACGTTCTGTGGGCAGATGTTTTTAGTTTGGATGCCAGAGAGGGACCAGAGCGCTGTCGTGTCAGTGCTCAGTTTGTTTGGTTTACCTGCTGTGACGCCGTCGGCTGGTAATCTGTGTTTGTGTGTTGATTTCAAGCATCTTGCCAGGTGTTACATGTCTGTCCGTCTGTTTGTTTGTGAGATGAGATCAAAAATGAAAGGATTCAAAGCCAGGGAGCCAGAACGAGGGAGGTTGAAAGTCGACTGATCTGCACGGAGCCCCATCTTTAACCCCGCCAACATCTTTGATTTGAGCTGAAACACCAGCTGTGATCCAGAACTGATCAGCCAGGCGACCGACTCCATCACAGACAAGTTCCTGTTTGTTTTGTCTTCTGTGTCACGTTCTTCATCTGGAACACACCAGAACAAACAGGGAACAGTAGAAAGTTAAAATGTGCCATTTTTTGAATGGAGTTTGGTTGGAGCAAACTTTCGGTTTTGTTCTTTTTATCAGTTTTAACTGTGATGAAAAACAAGTTGTTCTCCACATCTTTCTGATTATTCTCCTTCCACCTCGTCTGCATTCAAAGAGATTCATCAGCACACTTTGTGTATAAATCAGCACAAATGTCTAATCTTTATGCAGAAATGGATCCAACAAGTTTATTATCTGATCAGTCGGGGTTTGGTGATGTCATCTTTTACAGATCTGCTGATGGAAGTGGTTCAGGACTTCTTTAACTTCAGTCTCTCTTTCAAACAGCGTCATTAACTTCAACACACGTCACAGTTTCACACCTGGTGTTTTCATCCCAGCTGTTCGGAGCCGGAGCTGACAAACACCTGTGAACACAGCCGAGTTATTTTATGCTGGAATGATTTCAGATTTTACTCAATCACACTGTAGACAAAAAGCCAGATGTTAGTGGGTGTTAGTGGGTTTTTCATCCAGTGTCAAAAGGGTAATAGAGTTGGAGTTGTATCAGATTTCCATATATATTCAGTCTCGTTATGTATAAAAACATCGCAGCACTCTCCTGACATCCTGAATATAAAACACAAATTAAAGATTAGTCATCAGATTCGAGAGGAAAACAACCTGAAGCTTGATGACGGAGCATTTTCACACACACACGCACTGAATTGATGTTATTGATCGTCATTATACGGAGACAAGTTTGCCTTTCTGTTTGTTTTTATTTTGTGTCACGTTCTTCATTACAAACTTAGCGGAATAAATGGTAGAAAGTTAAATCGTGCATTTTTTGAATGGGGTTTGGTTGGAGCACATTTTGAGTTTTAGTTATAAACTTTTTACGTGACAGAGAGTTGTGGCGAATTGTTCCCCACAACTTTTAGATTAGTTTGCATTTCACAGCTCCTTCCACCTCATCCATATCCATGAAGATATTATTTGTCACGTTTCATGTAAACCTGAATAAAAAGTGCTGAAAATTAGCATGTTTTCATCCCAGCTGTTCGGAGCCGGAGCTGACAAACACCTGTGAACACAGCCGCGTTATTTTATGCCAGAATGATTTCAGATTGTACTCAATCACACTGAAGACAAAAAGCCAGATGTTAGTGGGTGTTAGTGGGTTTTTCATCCAGTGTCAAAAGGGGTAATAGAGTTGGAGTTGTATCAGATTTCCATATATATTCAGTCTCGTTATGTATAAAAACATCACAGCACTCTCCTGACATCCTGAATATAAAACACAAATGAAGGAATATTGATCAGATTTGATGTAAAGCTGGAGGTAAAGTGAGGCTTGATGAGTTTTTAACAGAGTAAGAGATTAGGGAACTTAATTATTCCAACCACTGGGTGTTTTAATTACAGTAGCACACACTGTGATACTAACAGAAGACAGAGATTCCTCTGTGATTAATCAGGAAAATAATCTGCACTTTTTTTATCCTCTAATTAATGTTCACTAATTGATTATATGACAGCACATAGTTGTGATTATTTTGCTGAACTGTTTGATGCTGTTAAGTCAAAACTGAAGGATGATTAGTGGGAGGAGTCAGTCTGTTAATTAGCTCAGTCGGAGAGTTGAAGCTCAGACGTCTGATTGTGACGAGTGATTCGGTTTCAGTGGCGTCTAATCACTCTGATTTACTCTGCTGGAGATCAATCACACACACACACACACAAATATAAACACAAAGACACACAGTTTTGTTTTCATCCCTTCTGGGGACATTACATACCCATAATTTACATTATAGGCACATTTGGTCCCCATAAGGATAATGGGTCCCCACGACGTGAGTAACACACGTCCGCATATAAATACATAAGATTATTTATTACATACTGTGTATTTGCATGAATTCTCTGGAAGCACATCAACATAGGAACATGTTTACAGGTTGGTGTGGAAGCCTGCTCTCCTATTTAAAGCTGTTAACTGGTAATTATTAATGTCATCATATATTGGTTGACAAATGTAAAAATGACGCAGCCTCTTACATCAGACCCTCGTTTAATATTTAAATTCTGTGTATTTCAAAAGGTGGTCAGGTGTCTTTTTCCTGCTCAGGTTTCTGTAAAACCACAGATAATATTGTAACTTTAAGTTTGTTTAGGTTGAGTTCAGTTGTCTGATTGGGTTTCAGGCATGGCAAACACGTGGTTAGGTTTATAGAAACATAATGGTTTTGATTAAAACACCTGTTTTAGTCGCCATGATCAGAGAAAGAGATGAGTTGAAATGTCTCCAAGTGTCTTTAAAAATGTCCCGTGGTTTGATAAGCGTTAACTGCGAACATTATATCTTTGTGTTTAAGCTGCTATCTCAGATATGTTTTACTGTATCAGTGGTTCCCTAACTTGAAAAGACCCCCAATAAACCTTAGAGGACATGAGATGATCCCCACTTATCGCTCATTTCTCACTGGATTGGGTTGAAATGTGTCCTGAACATCCAGGAGAGTCTGAGGAAACTCAAATTAATAACAGGAATTCTTTTTCTTTTTCTTTTTTTTTTACCAGGATGAAGAATCTGTCATATCTGTAGTTTTCACAGCCATAGAAAACATATTGAACAACAGCTGTGGCTCTCAGTTTGCTGTGCTGGACCATATTATTTATGGATGTGACCAAACTCCATTAATACGACACAGAACCAAAATATAGCTGCAAGAAAATGAAAACTAGTGGAGATATTAATTTTTGAATATGACAGCTGCTTCACTCTGGTAAAGAGTGAAGCAGCTGTCATCAAGCAGCTTTCTGTTATTAATTTGATGACTGTAAACATTCAGAAACAACTGTTTGAATAAAAACATGCTGCCAAGTTTCTTCAGGGTCTCCTGGATGTCCAGGACACCCCAGTCCAGTCCAGCTCAGAGGGCCAACTTAAAAAATGTATAACATAATAAAGTATTTGGTATACAGCTGTAAGATTTTGCAAGGTCTCATGAATTTAATAGAAGTGTCAACATTGTGCACAATGGCTGCTGCAACACGACGCTCCGACTGTGACCAATGAAAATGTCGACACCAGCACATAAATCCTGCCACGTAGATCCTCTTAAAGACAGAGCAGTGTTCTTTTAAATAGTTATTGATGTGAGGTTTACGCAGCTCTTTAAACAGAAAAGTCTCATTATCAATATTTTGTATCGGCTTCTACTTTATGGTCTTGATCGCCCTGTCAGCATTTTACTAACAGCTCGATGAAATATTACACAACCTCGGTGGAAAGTTTCACAGCGCTGTGCTGGGTCCAGAAACTGGAATCGATATATTGATATATAGATGATATAAAGTCTGACATTACAACAACAATATAATCTGGATGTATTTTTGTCTCGTCTTGTCTCTAAATTGAGCCTTTTCACTGTGAAGCTCTTGATACTTTCATGTCTTCAGGACTCTATTAAGTATTCTAATGAAACAATCCTGAAACAGCCGTATCAGTCTTTTGAACATTTTTATAAAGGAAGTGAAAATGTTGAGGCTCAATAACGTCTCCGTGTGCAGATAGAGCCTTTAATACCACCTCGTTAGATTAACATGACAGCTTAATGAGTCCCATTCACTCTGGAGACAGTGATGTTCATCTATCAGCCCTTTATCAGACACACCGGGTGTGTGTTAGTGTGTCAGCTGATTGCCGTGGCTCGCCGCTGCTCCCGGTTGCTGATGTCTCCCCGTGTGGTTGGTCGTTAACCGTCCTCCTCCGTGGCTAAATGGACAAATTAGGACACATGTCAGACCCGCTGTAGTTTCCGTGGTGATGGCGTGGCCTTAGCGTGTCCTGCGAACGTGTTCTGATTCAGGGAGCAGAGCGCGGCAGAGAGCAGAGCGAGGGAATTAATCAATTTATTAAAACTTAATGGCATCAGGTGGACGCTGGGATTTTAATTTACAGGTTGGAGGATTTTTGATCAGGAAGTTGTCACCTCACATTCCCATCAGGGTCGGACCTTTTAGCCTCTGACAGGAGTGATCTTACTGGTCTTACTGGTGATCCCGGCTCAGTCTGGACCATCTGCTCTCTCTTTCTGTTTGCTTTATTCTACTTTAACATCGACACACACACATACGTCCTGTCCGTCCCCTGTGTGTGTGCTAATCACATCTCTGTGGACTCGTCCTCATGAGACGAACTCATTGTCCTGACTGTAACACAGCTGATTGCATGTGTGTGCAAGAGAACATGTATTTTTAATCCCCCCCAAAACAACAAGTCAGCCTCTAAATATTTTACATAATCAGGCATGAAAACATGTATTTTTAGTCATAGCAGTCCCTGAATGCATCGTCTACACACAAAGAGTAAAAAGACAAGTTTTATACAGCTCTCAGAGGCCAATATCCACCAGCTTATATCGGTCTGTTTACACTGTATTTACAATATTTTTTACTTTGCTGTCAGATCGCCCTTTGCTCTTTTCAAACCCACCAGACTCCTTTGACAAAAAATTGTTATTTTACCTTTCAGAACACGAGAGTTGGTGCCTTGATTAGTTTGTTTGTTTGTATTATTGTGTGACTTTGTAAGAAATTGCCAGAATTCAAAAGGTAGGAGGGAAAAACACTTCTGCTGCTGCTCTCTGTAATCTTTTCTGTAACAATAGGCTGCCGTTAGCAAGTAGCTCAGTTAGCCATGAAGCTAAGTGTTTTATTTATTTTGTGTCCAGTTTGAATGAAGTGTGTTTAATGAAGAGTTAACGAGGTAATTAAGCTTGTTCTTAGTTCAGTAAAGGAGAGAAGCTTGAACTCAGATGGTGAACGGTTGTATAATATTTATTTTCTCAACTTTTTGTGAGTTTATGTTGTTTATTTATTTGACTCTGCACTTTTTCATCTCCCAGCTGAAACTACCGGCGCTATCAGACTATCACCTCTCAGTACAGAGTGGTATGTGGAGACAGGATGGATCAGGGCTAGCTGGTTAGCATGCTCACTTCAGTAGACATCCCTGTAGCACAATACACAGACGTCAGAACTTCTCCACATTCTGTTTTAGTTAATTTTTTGTACTTTCAACTAAAATTCTCCACACCAGAAGTCTTTGACATCAGGTTCAATATTTTCAATATCTTACAAATTGCTCCTTTTAAAAGCTTAGCTTGGTTTGTATTTTAATCATGGCAGCCACCACCTACAAACGCAACTCCCACCAGAGCTGAAGGTCTTACAGATGGGTTTTATTCATTTGAATACAGACTAATGCATTTCTTGAAAGACAAATGGTAATAATGAGCGTTGCCTTTGTCTCCAGGCTTGTATCTGAGGTTTGGTGGTTAACCTCAGCGAACATGTTCAGATTTATGCTATTAAAGACAGAACTGGTTCAGCCCGGAGCTACGTGCACACCACAGGACAGCACTTCAGCTGAACGCTGACATCCTCATAATGAGCGCGATCATTAGCCCAAAGGCTGCTTGGACAAAGGAGGATTAACTTCATAAGTGGATTAAATCACAGTTAATCTTGTAATTGTGCAGCGGTGATGACATCTTTTTGTGGTCGGACTTGGATGTAGCTCAAGTTCAAGGGGCAGATTTTCAGAGGAGGTTCTGCATTAGGGTTTTGATTAGAAAGTAAAACTCATTACACATGTAATTAAGTTTAATTAGTTTATAAAATCACAATAAATCTTAGAATTCCTCAGCAGTGATCTTTTGGAGAAAATGTGTATGTTGGCTGCACTCGGTTAGAACGGCAGATTTTCTATGATAGTTCTGAATGAGTTTTTTTTTAATGAGAAAATAAGACTTATGATACTTAAACATTTAATTACACAAGATATTACAGCCCTTTAAATGTGTATTGAATCACAGGTAATCTAACTAGAACTGGCATCCTGTTTCCAACCTGACTGCTTCAAATAGCAGTTTTTCAAATGAAGTTCTGCATTAGATTTTAATTAGAAAACAAGAGCTATAGTAATGACACTTTTAATTTAACAAGGCAATGTTTTTCTTAACTGTGTGGGTGTATAAGTATTAGAGTAATCATATAATTGCACAGCCTTATGCTCTTTGCCAGGCAGGTTGTTTTCTGCTTTAAATGACAGATATCCAATGGAGGTTTTGAATGGGGTTTTTGAAAAGATGATAAAACACATGGTACTTACACATTTCCTTTAGCAAGACAGTTTTCTACTGAACTGGATGAATATAATAAATGAACGTTAATTTTATAATTGTGCAGCATTAATGATCCATTAACAGGTCTAACATGGCTGATAGCTTCACTCAGGGTTAAAACGGCAGATTTCCTATGGAAATTCTGAATCAAATTTTACAAAATGATAGTTAATCATTCCATTAACAAGATAATTTTCCACTTAACTGTATGAATAGTATTAAATCATTGTTAATCTTTTAATTACAGTGCAGTGATTCCTTCATAGTCAGAGCAGGATGTTGGCTTCACTCAGGCTTCAGACGGCAGATTTCTAAAGGAAGTTTTGAATAGAGTTTTTGATTAGATTGTTCTACTCAACTTTCTAATTTCTAATTGTGTTACATAAAAGTTAATCTCACAGCTGTAGAGCCGTGTTGACATCCTTCTTAGTCAAGCAGGATGTTGGCTCCACTTGAGCTAAAAATCGATTTCCAGTTGAAGTTTTGAGTGTTTTTTAAATTAAAAAACAAAAGTTCTGTAGACATTTCTTTTAGCACAACAGTATTCTACTTCACTTTCCAAGTGTATGTAAAACACAGCAAATCTTATAATTGTAGAGCAGTGGTCCATTTATAGGGAAAGCAGGATGTTGGCTCCACTTATGCTTCATGCTTTCTAAAGGAAGTTTTGAATGGGATTTTTGATTTAGAAAAATAAATCATGTGTTACTTAAACATTTCATTAAGCTCTACTTGACTGTCTAAATGTTTTAAGTCATGAAATTGTAGAGCAGTGTTAACATCATTTTATCGTCCAAACTGGAACTTGACTCCACTTCAAACATCAGATTTCTAAAGGAAGTTTTGAATGGGTTTTGATTAAAAAATAAAAAACATGTTCTGCACTGGACATTTCTTTTAGCATGACAGTATTCTTCTTAAAACATAGTAACTCTTGTAATTTTAGAGCAGCGATCCTTTAATAAGGAAAGCAGGAAGTTGCAAGACTTAGGCTTTAAACGGCAGATTTCTAAAGGAAGTTTTGAATGGGATTTTTGATTTAGAAAAATGAATCATATGTTACTTAGATATTTCATTAAACTCTACTTGACTGTCTAAATGTTTTAAGTCATGAAATTGTAGAGCGGTGTTAACATCCTTTTATGGTCCAAACTGGAACTTGACTCCACTTCAAACATCAGATTTCTAAAGGAAGTTTTGAATGGGTTTTGACTCAAAAATAAAACACATGTTCTGCACTGGACATTTCTTTTAGCATGACAGTATTCTTCTTAAAACATAGTAACTCTTGTAATTTTAGAGCAGCAATCCTTTAATAGGCAAAGCAGGAAGTTGCAACACTTAGGCTTAAAACGGCAGATTTCTAAAGGGAGTTTTGAATGGGGTTTTCTTGGTTAAAAAATGGAACATATGCTATTTCAACATTTCTTTTACCAAGTGTTCTACAAGTGTATCAAAATTGTTGAACTTATAATTTTACAGCAGTGCAAGAATGTAGTGCAAGAAGGATGTTGGCTCCACTTACACTTCAAACGGCAGATTTACAAAGGGAGTTTTGAATGGGTCTTTTTGATCAGAAAATAGGACTAATTATACACAAACATTTAAGATAATTAATTAAATTTTTATAAGTGCTGTAGTTTATGCAGCTGTCAACATCAGAGTGCAGTTCAAAGAATACAATACAGCAGAAAAACACCCCACGAGCAGTTTTATGTGTTATTGACAGAAGATATTTTTAGTCTGAACACACAACTCGCCTTCAAAACCTTCAAATTAACAGGTTCTGACTCATTAGAAACACCAATTCCTGTGTCTCAGTGGAAACGTACGCCGTAGTTTTATTAAATTTTTCTTTCACTTATTCTTTTATCAACCTTTGCTGGAGTAGAAATGTTACAATTCATCAGAATAAAGCTGAAGTTGTTAACGTTTGTCATGGCCACAGTCAGACATGATGATAAAGTGCGTGCTGAGCTGGCGAACGTGCCGCGTTGGACTTTTCTTTGAATCAGGAGGAACAGACGGAGTTAAATAAAAATCACAACGAAGCCAAATTACATTTTGAAAAAGGTTTAATTACCAGATCCACTTTCCTGCCTCGTGTGTGTGTGTGTGTGTGTGTGTGTGTAATCCTATGAAGCAGGCTAATTAATCTCCTGTATTAGCTCTCTGTTTCTCTGCAGTGTTTTTGTTTGAAGTGGATAATTTATTACTACAGAGGCTGTTTGCATAGACTTCATTAGAATATAAGAAGCCATAAATCATTTTATTATCCTGTCTACTCGCGCCTGCCTGTCTGTCTGTCAGTCTACCTGTCTGTCTGTCTCTCTCTTAATTTGATCGTCGTCATGCTGATCACATTGTTGGCTTCACCCTCACATTGTCGCTGGCTGACTGGAATTCTAATAAGTCTCATCTTGAAAGCGATCAAACTGTATCGAGACCTTTTTAACCTCTTTATATGTGTAACCATGGCAACCTACAGTATTATCAGCCGTCGTCCCAGCTCCATTCATTAACCAGTGTAATTAATTCAAAGGCTGCACACATTCTTCTGGTTTCGAACCAGCATCTGAGATGTTTTCTGCCATTAAAACAGGTTCATGTTGTACAACTCAATGGTTGTTTCCATCCGTTAGCTTTTATTTCTGACTGAACTTATGATAGAACAATTGTTGAGTTGCCGAGTACAAGAAAGCCCCAATAATTAAGAATTAATCACAGACAACATGTCACAACATGCGTAAAGTATTTCTGAGTGCTACAACTCACAAAATCAAGTGAATTTTAAAGGGAGTCTGGTGCCGTTCACCTCAGGCCTGTTAAACTTCATTCAAAATATACTTGTTTTAATTTAATATCCAGATGAAGATCTTTACAGCGGTGATACCCACTTTGTCCACAGGGGACACGAGAATAAACACAGTTAAAGTTCCATGTTGTAGCTTTAAGTTCAAAAGCATCAGCATAAAAAAAACTACTTAATTTACCTAAATCAAAAGCACTTATTTTACCGATTGGCCCATTTCAGAATAAAATACATCATATTGTTGGATTATAATTATTGACACATTAAAAAAGCTCTTTGGAACATTTTAAAGGGCTGAATTCAGAGCAAATTAAACCTGATATTATTTCCACCTAACTCCAGCCAGATGATCAGCACACTGTCGAAACCTGAGAGAGTCACCGAGCCGGCGCTGACACCTTTCAGGACCCGCTGTGATGCCGAGGTCACAAACACAAGGAGATCTGGAGCGCGCTCAGTCAGACGCTGCTCTGAGTTTACAGCAGGTCGACACGATACTACAGCTCACAAACAGCGATGCCGGGTCGACTCAACACGAGCGGCACAGAGCCTGATGGAGGAAACACAGATAAACAGATGGCGGATTGAAAGAGTGATTCGTGTGACAAAATGTAAAGAGAAACGAACAGACGGGCAGGGCAGCATAGAAGAAAGAAAGGCAGAGGAGAGAAGAAGATGAGCGGGTAAACAGATGGAGGAATAAGAGTGAAAACAGAAAGACGGCAGAATGAAGATGTTATATAAACAGTCCATCTGCTGCTCGTCGAGACGCACTCTGCTGAGAGACACGGAGACGCTGTCATCCGTCTTTAACACCCTCATTGTTCTACGAGTCGTCGCTGTCAGGTGGAGATCTGACTGATGCTGCCTCCACGCTGCAAACTGTCAGAGCTACAAACAAGACAAAAAGTCACAAAATATTACGAAATATAAGGTAAATGATCTGCCGACAGCAGAATGAGAGTTCACGGATTTTATGAACAATGTGGCAGTCAAACCGTAACATCACGCTAAGCTAACGTAGCGTGAACGAGAGACAGTAACACCTGGCTGTAACATCTGTTGAAGTGCGCTGACTTGACTCGAAAAAACTAGCAAGTTGCCAATTTCCCTGACACTTTTTACAAGTAAAGAAACAACTTAATGTTTTCCATTCAATGCCGACTTGGAAGAAGGCACGAATGATATAGAATTTGTCATAAACAGCATCTAAACTATTTATAAAGTTTCTCCAAGCCTGAAAACTCATCAAATTGGGTGATTTCTCAAGTGAGTCTGGGGACTTTCTCCTTGGTGTCAAAGAAGAGGCTAATATTGGTTACCATGTACTGTAACTGTAAGATATGTCAAGTTTACCATCAATGAAAAGTGTAAATTGGGGAAATAGTTGAAACAGTAGTCTTGATTAGACACTTGTTAGCAACCACTAACTGTTTTTAACACACAGAAGAGCTTTATAATTAAACTGTGGGTCATTTAATGATGGATTTTATGTGGTAGAACAAAACATGTAAATATCTTCAGCCTTATTTCAGACAGTTAACTGAAAACACAATAAAAATACTCTGACTTTGAGACGAGGGAACCAGATGTGCTAACATGCTAACTGATTTCCAGGTTTTAGGACTCATTACTAGACAACTGTATTGCGCCTGTCTTGAAATAAGGCTCTGTATTGCTTTTCTAAAATAACATATTGTGCTAAGAGTGAGTAAACCTGAGGTCATTTATTTGCTCTGCTATTATAAATTAGATCGTTCTGTTAATAGAAAGAAATTAGCCTCAGGCAAGGACATTTATTTTCTCCTCATTATTGAGCTGAACAGGAAGAGATACTTTCTGACATCAACAGAGTTGTGTTTTAATCATCAGCGTCGATTAGACAGCTTTATAATTCTGTTGATTCCAGCTTCAAGCATTTAGTTCCTCTGGACCAGAAAAACATTAGTTATAAAAGATAATTAAGGACAAAACAGCTGAAAACGAGCGCATGCTGCCTGATTTGAGATCATTCGTCATCGTTCCTGAAGAAGACAAAGAGTCGCCAGCGTCACCGCACTTCAACTCATTTCCATTTCATTAGTCTCTCCATGGCAACCACACAGGGGAAAATAATGAAGTAGTTAAATTCAGTGTTATGTGAGAGCAGTAAATTGTATGACGGCTGTCCACCAGTGATAATGGGCGTCAGGCAACATCATCTCCTCGGCTGAGTCACCCGCTCTGAGCCCACAGACGCCGTTAAAGATCATAGTTGGCTCAAATTGGCGCCTCGGGTGTCCTTACTTCACTTCCTGTCTCTAACTAGTCGTCAGCATTCAGATATTATTATTTTTTTACAACAACTGGAGTGAGCGACAATCCAAACACACTGTGTATAGAGGATTATAATAGCAGTATCTACTCTGTTGTTTCCCCACTCTGAATCAAATAACTGGGATAAACAAGCACAATGTTTTTACACAAATAAAGAAGTATATTCATGTAGAACATTTGCAGAATTAACAAGAAGGCCCAAATATTTAAGAATATGTCAATGTAGCATTTCAAAACCTTCATTAAGTTTCTCCTAACTCAACAACTCACTAAATTGAGCAATTTTTAAAGGGAATTTTGCAACTTTCTCCACCAACATCAAAAAAGTAGCCTATATTTGTTACTGTTTGCTGTATTTTAAAATGTTTACACGTTTAACGTCAATTAAATGTCGTCTTCTTTCATAACTTAAGAGTAAATGGTGAAATCAGTTGGAACACTGTGTTCAAACAGCTGCTTAATGTTGGCATGGACGCAGACAGACTGGTACAGCAATGCTGCGACAAATTTATGTTTTATGATTAAAGTTTTATTGTGAATGCCGAATTTACAAGAAGGCACCAATGATTTAATATTTGTTGTGGAACATTGTGGCAAAGTTTCTGAAGTTTCTCCACAGCAACAACTCTTAAAATCACACAATTTGTTAAGGGAGTCTGGTGATATTGTGGTTACTGGATCCACAAAAGAATTAACTAGTAAAATCCCATGACCCCTGTGCTGCTGATAACGATCAGGTCATTTATAAAGTGTAGAAGTGACAAACTGACAGTTCTTACAAGGAATGAAACAACTTCATTTATTACATTTAATGCCAAATTTACAAAAAGGCACCAATGATTAAGAATTTGTCAAAGCAAAGTTTGCAGAGCTTGGTAAGTTTTCTCCTCACTCAGCAACTTCTAGAATTATGCAATTTGTTAAGGGAGTCCGGTGATATTGTGAATTTTAGGGGAAAAAAACCCTTACAAAGTAATTAATGAAAGGCAGTGACCTCTCTCTTCGTCCAATCAGAAGCCAGTCTCCAGTGTAAACAGGAAGTCACCGCAACGTCACGACCTGCAGCAGAACTTCTAAAAATAACATTTCCAACAGGCGGAGCAGCTGATGAGTCTAATCAGGTCGTTTATTAAATGAAATGAGGCTCTTCCAGGTGTGTGATGGCGCCGCTGCGGTTTAAAGGTCGTCTCTGGAATGTTTTTCAGCTTTTATCGCCACAGGGAAATTGGTGCGTCTGATTGGCTGGGCTGGCAGCCAGCCAGGCCAATCAGCGGGCCTCGGGCGATCTGATGGTCACTGTCCTCTGAGTCTCCTCTACACACACACACACACACACACACACACACACACACACACACACACACACACACCCTACACACACACACACACAGTCTATCTTTATGAGGACCGGTCCCACCTGTTCACATCGCCGTGTCTGTTTCAGGCTTTGGATTCTCGCTCTGACGTTCACTCAGTTCAAACATTATTAAAACATTCTCACAGCTCCGTCCTCCGTTTCTAAATTGTGCAGCGCGTCATCTCCCTGACAGCTCCCGTTCCTCTGCAGCTCCTCGCTGAGCTGAAACAGTTCAGCGGAGCGATGATTCAGTTCAGACCTGCTGTAGAGAAACCAGACAGCTCTGCGAGGTCTGACGCTCACAATCAGAGTTGATATGATAAGATGACTAATCAATGTGTTATTCGCTCGATAAATAATTTGTGTCTACTGAGAAGGAAATTAGACACAGGAGCAGACAGACTGAGACAAACTGACACTTTTACAAGGAAAGAAACAACTTAATGTTTTGTTTATAATGCAAAATTTACAAGAAGGCCCAAATAAGTAAGAATTTGTCTGAGACAGCGTTTCACAAAGTTTCTTTTAACTCAACAACTCACTAAATTGAGCGTTTTTTTAAGGGAGTCTGGCGATTTCCTCCACAGGCAACAAAGAAGTTGCCTATATCGGTTACTGTTGACTGCATTTGTAGAATTTGACATGTTTACCATGAAGAAGTCTTCTTTTATAAACAGCTGCTAAATGTTGGCAGGTAACACTCACTTTGAACAGACTGGGACAGACAAGCTGCCACAAACTGACACTTTTTACAAGTAAAGTAACAACGTAATGTTTTGCATTTGATGCCGAATTTACAAGAAGGCACCAATGATTTAGAATTTGTCATGAACAGCATCCAAACCATTTGTAAAGTTTCTCCTAGCCTGAAAACTCACAAAATCAGATGATTTGTCAAGGGAGTCTGGGGACTTTCTCAATGGGTGACAAAGAAGTGGCTTATATAGTTACTGTGTACTGTATTTGTAAAATTGTACATGTTTAGCGTCAATAAAATGTTGTCTTCTTTCATAAATTGAGTGTAAAAGGTGAAACAGTTGAGGCGGTGTTGAGAGATATGACACACTTAACACTCAGAAGCAGACAAGCTGGTGCAGGAAATAAATTATTTTGTGTATTATATTTAATGCTGAATCGACATGAGGGCACTCATGATTTGGAGTTTGTTGCAGCAAAGTTTTGTGGCATTTGTGATGTTTCTCCTCACTCCCCAACTCTTAAAATGACAGACTTTGTTAAGGGAGTCTGGTGATGTTGTGGTTACTACACAACATCACATATTTCTACACCTCCGTGAGGTGTCCACATACTTTTGACCACCATGAAATACACTGAGAACATCTTCCTCCCCTGAAGTTGAACCCTTTTTGTTTTTAGTCATCTTTCGTTTGGCGACACCTTCAGCATAAACCTTCACATTTCCTCGGTAGAACTGAACCGTCACAGTGTTGTTAATTCTGCACAGCGCGCTCATATTATGGGCTGTAATGAACACTTCAGCCCTCAGCAGCAGTTGCAGTGGCTGTTTGTTGTGTGTGTGCTGCAGGTCGTCTTCTGGCTGCGAAGGCGTTTTAGCATTCAAAGACTCTCCTCCGTTCCCTCCTCCAGTGTCTGCTGAATATGGAGCAGCTCTTATCTGAACGAGCTAAAGATAATTGGTGGACAAGTGGAGCTCGGCCGCGGAGAGGAAGAGAGAGAGTGGCGGGGAACACTGAGTGTGTGGACGATACCGAGAGCAGCGTGGATACGTGGCGTTATCTGTGATGTCAGAGGAGGAGACGGACGAATGTGAAGTGAGGCGCAGGAAGTCGAACACCACAGAGAGCAGAGGAGTTAAGACTCTGATCCTCTGTTCAAGTAAAAAGGAGCAAATCCATGATAAGAAATAGTCCAAAAATAAACCCCATTAAGAGGCTTTCATTAAATTTTCAGAGGGGTTTTCCCACCACAGCGAGGAAACACCAGCCGAGGAGTTCACCGCCAACTCAAACTGGAACAGGATGACCAAAAGATGACTGAAGGAAACATTTTTTAGACCTTAACAAGGAAATATTCATCTGTTTTTATCTGTCGTGCTATTTATCAGTCTCAATTGTTTTGGCGTGAGTCGCCAAAAATCAGTATTTAATAGAACTTGATGTGTCAGTTTCATGTTGGAACTATTTTCTTCCTGCTGAACTTCACCCACCGACCGGATCACCAGCTAACTAGGCTAGCTAACGTTACAGCAAAATGATGAAGTTGTGAAATTATTTATCAAAAAGACATCTTAACGTTCAACAAAAAGTGTTGTGGTCATAATTTGGCGCCACAAGTCGTTTGTTACTAACGAGTTAATGAGTGTCGAGCTACCAAAATCATAATTAATCAAAACTGACAGCCCGAGTTGGGAGGAGATCACTGCAAAGATGTTAATTTCGGATCTGTGATGTGACTCAAACTGAAATTGGACTCTTGTGGGAACAGTTTGCTCCTCAGTGACACAGAACTCTGGCACCGGACCGAAGTCTTGAGGGTGAGTTCAACATGATCGTGAATCACTAAACCTGCTGAGCTGCCAGCGAACGTAATCCAGCCGTCAATTTTCCCCACAACACGTGTTTTGGCAAATCAGACGAGCTGTATTTTTAGGAGATGGGGTCGCCTCGGCCGCCTCCTCGTCAATTATTCTTCACATCAGTCAACTCGTCTTAAAGGGATGTTAAGTAAGTTTAATCCATGGTCTAAATCACCGTGAAACTGTGTTAGACTCCCTCTTGAGAGATCAAGTTAGCAGATCGCTAATTTACGGAGTTTTATCAACCTCAGAAACGACCGCACGACAACAATACACTGCAGTAAATGGATCCAAATATGAACCGCCACCAAAAAGCCACAAATAATGCTCAGAACAGCACCAAACTTCAACAACAGTACAAATAGGGTCTCAGCACATAGTCCGGGGCATCTAACCTCCGCTAGCTTAGCTGGATTTCTATTGTGAAGCTAAAAACAGATTTCAACTCTCCTCCATCAGCTTCCGGATCGGGGAAGTCCCGACGCGACGATTACCGAGTGCGGTTAGAAATGCTCAATTCCGTTCTTTTCCCTGTCCGCTCTCGATAATAACTGTTATAAACTGGCAGGTAAGACACATATGAACTTTGATTGCTTTTCCATGGAGTCATAATCATACATTTTCATCCATGAGCCGCGGAACTCTACTGCACTCGGTAATCGACTCGTCGGGACTTCCCGTCAACAGGAAGCTGCTGCAGAAGAGTGGTAAATTTAGTCAGCTTTTCAGTAGAAATCCAGCTAAGCTAGCGGAGGTTAGATGCCCCGGACTCTGTGCTGAGACCCTATTTGTACTGTTGCTGAAGTTTGGTGCTGTTCTGAGCATTATTTGTGGCTTTTTGGTGGCGGTTTATATTTGGATCCATTTACTGCAGTGTATTGTTGTCGTGCGGTCGTTTCTGAGGTTGATAAAACTCCGTAAATTAGCGGTCTGCTAACTTGATCTCTTGAGAGGGAGTCTAACACAGTTTCACGGTGATTTAGACCATGGATTAAACTTACACCGGAATATCCCTTTAAATCTACATCTTAAATCTCAGTGTTGGTCTGAAGCGAACAGAGATCCGATCTAAAACCTGTCCACACACACAAACACAGACAGAACCACCGTCGTATTGGACCCTGTGAGTCGGTCATATTGCTGTTGCCTCGGCGCTGCAGCATCGATGGTTCATCAGGATTCAGCCGTGATTCATTCAGATCAGCAGCACGACAGCAGAGACACACATGATCCAGACGCCATTGTGTTGTTAGGTTGCCTAACGCGGCCGATTAGGGCCGGGGTCGTTGTGTGCGAGCGGAGCATCAGTGACTTATCAAACACTGCAGGGGGAAGCTGCCATATTGGCGTCACAGTCTCCCTCCTGAGGCGGCCATTATGGTTGAGATTGAAAAGAGGTAAATGGTCACACCTGTCCTGCAGGTCCCAGCAGCGCTGCAGCGATCCGCTGAGCAGGAGGCCCAACCCGCTATCAGACAGCTGTGAAGGACGACTAAATTACGGGTTATTGTACTTCACAATACAACGTTTGTCTCGACTATAACCACCACACCGCTCATGACTCAGAGCAGACTCTCTGGTGTGAGAACTTTAAAAGTGGTGCTGAAGATGACAGAAAGCTGAAAATCGGTTCTATAAAAAGGCGCCGGTGCGGTCCAGTCGGCGCCGCTCAGCCTCAGAAATAGAAATCAGAGCAGGAGTAGGAAGAGGAAGCACCCTGTCGAAACTTGGACACACTGGGGGATGATTTTGAGCTCTTTTGGAAGGTTATGAGATGAAAGTTCAAATTAGATAATAACTTCACTGAGATTTAACACTTACAACACATTTTTATGAGGAAACATCCAGGCGCCTGGCAGAGGAAATGACATTTTATCACCTCAAAATACTCCTGATATGAGAGCAACAAGAGCATAAAGTCATTATAGCTCTTTATTCCCTTATTTACAGTAAATGTGTGTGTATAAGATTGTCAAAAACAGGAGCTGAGGTGGAAAAACAGCAACAGCTAAAAGCATAAAACGACATAAACTTGTATAATTTCCAAGTTTAGGGCTTTATAAAACTGATATAAACTATTTATTACTGGATTTGAAATGTCATTGGCTACATGATGCATCAATCAAATGGAGGCAGGTGTGTAGAGAAGGAAGAGAGAGGTGGGTCACCTGTCTACACGATCACTCATTGGCTGTTGTAAGCAGCATGGCGGGAACAGAAGCTCCACTTTATTAGTAGTTTAAAGACTACGTAGAATTAATTAAATTAAATTCAGGATGTAATGATCCTGAGTTTGTTTTCCCGTGATATCACTGCAATGATTTAGAATTGGTAATCATTAAGATTGTGAAGCAGAGGCTGAAACATCCTGACCGTTCAGTCACTGGGATGAGTCAAGCTCCTAGAACACTACACTTCCCATAATGCAACTCACTGACATTGTTTTGTTAGACCCTCCCTCTCTGGTAAATGCTGCTTCTGGCAAACTCCACCCCCGTGTTATTTTATAACAGTTATGTGTCTGCAAATAACGTTCTCGCTCGTACAATGATTAGCTCGAACCCACGCCAAGATTGATCGATTGATGATGTCATCACAGTGACATCATCAGGGTCAAAGCTCCTCCAGAGTCACTCGGAAGACATTTTCTAACGTCAGACTCTGTTTTGCTTTTCTTTTTCCACCTCTGACACAAAGACAGAGTGATAAAATAGAAGCTACAGGAGTGTGTGTGTGTGTGCGTGTGTGTGTGTGTGTGTGTGTGTGTGCGTGTGTGTGTGTGCGTGTGTGTGTGTGTGGCTCCAGGGTCGATTCTGCAGTAAAATGAAACGATTCATTTCGTTTTAATTTAAGTGTCTATTGAACATAATGTCTCATTTGCATATTCCACCTTAAACCAGAACAGCCTCATTTACACTCCCCCCTCCTTTAAGTTCAACCAATCACCTTCTCACCCCCCCGCCACCAGCCGGCCAATCAGTTCTGCTGTCTGAGCCTCAGTCGAGTGGGTAATGAGCTGTCAGCCAATCACATCCAGCCTGCGAGCAGAGGCCGGCGTGTGATTGGATGCCAGGCCGTGAGCCGGAGCGGTGACTTATATATTTCACAACACATTACTTGAGCTGCCAGTTACTCCACGTATGTCTCGCTTCGCCGTCTCTCGGCTGCCATTACTGGACTACGTCCTTTACGCTCTTTAGATCAGTTTCAGCCAATTAGAGGCGAGAGCTGAGCGTGGTCAACGTTCAGCAGCAAATCCTGGAGAATAATTGGATCGGTTCGATGAAACCAGTGACGTTGCGATGATGTCGAGAAGCAGATCCGTGAAAATCATCTTGGATTGAACTTTGATTAGCAAATTTGTTTAGTTGACCAATCACCTGCCACCTGGAGGAAGCTGAGCTTTGAGCAGGAGAATCCAAAATGGAGGAACTTCTTGTTATTGTTGGTGACCAAGCTAGTTTTATAAGAGCTAATACAGCTAATGCTAGTAAACTGTTGTCTGCTGTTATCAGTAAATATCAAGGTGCTGATACTGATTCTGTCCACAGGGGGCGCCAGAATCACACAACAACAAAGCTCAACTTGACGCTTTAAAGATCTTTAAAGAAGACGAGAGTTCGGATTCAACAGCTTGTGATGAATGAAGCTGCAGAGGACGTGTCGTCTGTCCGTCTCTGACCTACAAACTGTTTCTGTAAACTACTACATGGTTGATGACTCGGACGTCGAGGCTCTGACAGCCGCTGGTCCGATGATGGATCGGGTCTGAACGGTGTGAGCAGCCTGACATTCAGAATATGATGTGATGAACGATGTGCGAGCAGAACTTTTCACAACAAGAGCTCGTCCTTCATGTTTTTCACTTCAGAGCCGGATCAGTTTGTGTTAAACATTCGTAAATGAAGACTTGTTGTCTTTTAAATGTTTATTTTAGAAAAGTCTCCTTCAGGACTCACTTCCTCCTGACATTGAGAAGTGTCAGCGAGCGTCCCTCAGACGGACTCTGGTTATATAAACCCCAGTTCACGACATTTCTGAGTTTAATTATCAGCGTGTCTTATATTTAAATTAGCTTTAGCTGCATGGAGCTGCGCTGCTCTGAAGGTGACAGACACACCGGCGGCGCGTTGTTATTTTCCTGCTGCGTGTGATGAAATGACACAATTCAATTTAAACTTCACACCTCTGACTGTAAACAGCAGCAGTATTGATGGATGGAGCTGATTAGCATTCCGTTTGTTAAAGCTTTGAATATAAACCATTAGTGTGGACGAGCTGGGCGAGCGAGGTAGACTGAGAGCTGTCCCTCTCTCTCTCTCTCTCTCTCTCTGTATTGCTGTCTCCATTAATAAATGAACAGAGTGAAGGAATGATAATTAGAACAAACGAGGAACATCTGCACACAGATGTGTGTGGGTGTGAGGCTTTCTGTCTCTTCTTTGTTTGTTTGTCGCATTTTCTTCTTCAGCTGCTGGAAAACTGGGACAAAACTGAGACACATGGAGAGTTTCCTGTCTGCAGCAGCTGTTCTGCTGTCTGCAGGCCGCTGTAGACCGTCTGTCTCTCTTCTGTCTGTCTCTCTCTCTATCTGTCTCACGCTTCTCCCTCTTCTTCCTCTTCCCCTTCTTTTTTGTCATTCATGTCCTCGTTTTTCTTCCTCTTCTCTTCTTCTTCTTCTTCTCCTCCTTCTTTGTCTTTTTCTTTTTTCCCGTCAGTTTTTGGTGTTCTTCTCGTTGTTGTTTATCTTCTTCTTCTTCTGCTCCTAGTTCCTCTTTTTCTTTCACCACCACTTCTTCTTCTACTTCCTCTTTCTCTTTCTCCTTCTTCTTCCCCTTCTTTTTTGTTGTCGTTATTCTTCTTCTCCTCTATTTTCTCCTCCTTCTTCTTCTCCTCCTTCTTTGTCTTCTTCTTCTTCCCCGTCTTTTTTGTTGTTCTTTTCCTTGTTTTTCTTCTTCTTCTTCTTCTTCTTCAAGTTCTTCTTCTTCTTCCACCACCACTTCTTCTTCTACTTCCTCTTTCTCCTTCTTCTTCTCCTTCTTTTTTTGTAGCTGTTGTTGTACTTCTTCTTTTTCTCCTTCTTCTTCTTTGCTTCTTCTCCTCTTTTTCTTCTTCTTCTCTTCTTTTCCTCTCCTTCTTCTCCTCCTCCTAACAGTTCCTGCTCATTCTATCTCAAAATGTATATCTGCGGCTTTTTGACACTGAAAGCATTTAACATTCTTTAACACGTTTTGTATTTGTCGCAGACATCAAACGTTTCTATAAGAGAAATACTCCTGATTACAATAATACATTTATTATTTATGTAACACCTGTCAGGACACTTAAAGAGTCTTTACGTGGTGTAAAAGGAACGTGAATGAAAAACATCAATCACATTAAAATCAGTTCTATAACCGTTCTTGGTAAACTTCTACTCAGTAAGCATATTTATTTTTTATTTTATGTTCCTGTAGAAATATTGAGTGATATAATTTGATGCTGTTCAGTAAAAACTCCACTCAGCTGTGTAATAATCTGTAAATCGAACCTCCTGCCACGTTCACAACAAAGAGCCTCTCCAGCCTTCAGGCAGCGCAGACTTCTGTACACCTGCACACGTTCAGACACAGTGGGTCATGACTGCACAGAGATGCATGCTGGGTAAGAGAAGGCGGCATCGTGATGTGTGTTCGGACCTGGTTAACGTGCAGACGGAGCTGAGTGACGGCGGCCGCAGAGCTTCAAACACCAAACTCAAACAGCCGACTGAGCTCAGAACCAAACGTCTGAATTATTTCTTCACCTGAAGCTTCGTCGTGACTCAGAACAACAAGTTTGTGTTTATCTTGTCGATATTCATAAAACCAGGATCACGTTAGTCTCATTCCTGACCTTTAAAACAAAGCAGAGTCGCCTTGTGGCCCGTCATCCACATTAGATTAAACAAATTAGAGAGCAATTAGATTAATGTGTCCCTGTTTTATTTTGAAAGACTTTTAAAAGCCTAAAGAGATCAACTAATTAAAAGTCTAAAATAAATATGAATTTGTGCAGCAGAACATGTTTTCCTGTCTTTAATTGCCTCTCGACGGCTGCTGGGGGTCCTGACCTCCAGGTTTGAGTCCCTTTGATCTGAATAAATTAATATTTCGCTCAATGAAATGTCAGAAATAAAAGCTCAGCGTGCTCATCAGAGATTCCCCGAGCTCAAAGTCACATCTCACCAACAGCCTGAAACCAAACATGACCAAACAAGCAACATATTGTCAGAGTTTTATGTTAGCTGTGTGACTTTTCACAAAATTCAGTAACTTTATGTTTCTTTTATCTGCTCTTTAACTCCGACTCTGATTCTACATCAAACACAGATCATGTCAGATCAGTAAGAACAGTTTTATGAAGGTAAAACGTTCAACACATCTAATATATTATGAATCTATGATCGACTGTTAAAGCAGATTACTTAAATTTGCCTCCCCACTGTCGACTTTAAGTCCAGTTGAATCTATGATATCTATTATAAAAAGAGTTGGTTGTTTTTTGGGTAGATTTTAGATCATCTTGAACATCTTGTCTTGAACCCTTTTGTGTTCACAGTCTTTACATCGTGAGTTTATTCTCTCTTCCTATACTTTCATGTTTCCATGAGCGAGGCGACACGCTGACTCTTCAGTCCACAGAGAAGCTTGTATACATACAAACTCCCACATTAAGCGCTCAGGCTGTAAACACTCTCACCTGGAGATGTAATTACAGTGAGCTGCGACTCAGTTTTTGTCCTTTTTTTTTTATTGTTTTGTTACATCGTTGTGTCTATCAGCCCGTGAACGCGTTGTTTTTTTCCCTGAACTCTGAGATGTAAATGAATTTCTTCAGGTGTTTCTTAACGTACCACCTCGTGCGTGCACACACAGTGTTTCGTGCTTTGTTTTGAGAATGATGGAATAAAAAATGAGAGAAAAAGTCACTCACATGCAACATAAAGTGTGTGTGTGTGTGTGTCAGCAGGAGGCTTCGAAACACTCCAACAACCGACTTAATAAAAGTCTGCGTGTCTTCTGTGCTTGGTATTTACTGTCACAGTGTGCGATGACTGACAGCTGTCAAACTGCCGTGATGTCACTGCGTTCAGGTGATTGACAGCTTCAGACCGGCAGTGGTCCGTGTGGAGAGACTGAAACAACATGTACGATCTGAGGCTGAAAGTGCCGCCTGAAGGTTTTTTACGATGAGGAACGCGGGCTGGATCGTGCTCATCGTTTCATTAAGAGCAGATTAATGTCGCCGCAGCGTCACTTTACTGAGAACATCGACCTTTTTCATCACCTCAAACAAAAAGCTCCCAGATATGATGAATGTCTGTGAAGAAAGAGAATACACATGTTAATGATTTATAGAGCAGTTTCCTCACATGTTTAAATATTATTCCAGATCTCTTCTCTTCTATCAGCTCTGTTCTGCAGGACAATATAATCTCCATCTCTTCTTCTTCTCTGTTTTCTGTTTTCTACGTCTAAAAAAATTGTCAGTTTTTAAAGACTTAGTAAAAACTTGAATCAAACTGAGCCGAACAAAAGAAAGACCTCCCGCTGACAGAGTTCAAGTGCAGGTCCCGGTGAATAAACCGCCGCCTGTGTGGTCCTGTTACACTGCTGAAGGCCGTTGAAGCTGAAATGCCACTCTGGTTCTTATTTTAAATTTAAATGAGGACCTGAACTCTTTTTGCACTCATTTACCGGAGAGAAACGCCTCTTCTTCACCCTGAAAAACAATCAAGTTTTTGTTAAAGTGAGAAGGCTCATTCTCACCTCTTCACCTCCTCTCTTTCTTCTTCTCCTCTTTTTTAATCAGGTTTCTCCACTGAAAGGAAACCCATTTCCTGCTCCTCACTTCACACTTAAAACAACTCAACCTTTAGACTGAATAGAGGCCCAACTCTGCATGAGCCCTAGCATCACCTGAGCAAAACATCTGGTTCATAGCCTCGGTCTTTATAATCACTAATGACAAATTACTTGTTTTGCACGTTGAAGTTAAAGCAATACTATTGATTCACTCCCCACCATTTCTGAGTACAACACCACTCTGGTAAATACATCTCCGGCTTTCTCTTTAAAACTTGTGAAGTGAACATGCATGCTGAGGCAGCCTTGCACACGACTCGGATCAGTAACAGCACGCCAAGCTAACATATCGACAATAACACCTGGCTGAAACAAGCTGACTTGACTTCGGATGAGAAACTGTGAGTTGACAACTTTGCTAACAGCCAAACTTTAAGAAAGTGCAACAACACAAGATATAACCTATGCAGACAGCGAATATCACTGACTTCAACAGCAACGAGTCCAGTTCTGAGTCCATCTGCAGCTTTTAATTTAGTGAAACAACTAAAAACTGGTCTGAGGTTTACTTTTGCCTCTTGCTTGGCCACTTTATCTCTTCTTAGCTGACTTTAAAATCAGGGGATGCCACAGTCTGGTCACCCTGCTGCCATCTGGCAAAAGATACAGAAGTATCTGCAGCTGCACCACCAGACTACACAGCAGCTTCACTCCTCAGACTCCTCAATTCATCATCCAGACTCCATCATCTAAATAAGATGGAGCAGGACTCAAGAGGACTCAAAATGTATTTTGGAGGTGGTGTTAATACAACCAACACTAGTGAATCGCTCCCCGCCATTTTTTAGTACAACACCACTCTGGTAAATACATCTTCGGCTTTGTCTTTAAAACTTGTGAAGTAAACATGCATGCTAAGGCATCTTTGCACACGACTCGGATCAGTAACAGCACGCCAAGCTAATATATCAACAATAACACCTGGCTGTAACAAGCTGACTTGACTTCGGATGAGAAACTGTGAGTTGACAACTTTGCAGACAGCCAAACATCAAAAAAGTGCAACATCACAAGACATATAACATAAGCAAGCAGCAAATATCACTGACTTTGATAGCAACAAGTCCAGTTCTGAGTCCATCTGCAGCTTTTAATTTAGTGAAACAACTAAAAACTGGTCTGAGGTTTACTTTTGCCTCTTGCTTGGCCACTTTATCTCTTCTTAGCTGACTTTAAAATCAGGGGATGCCACAGTCTGGTCACCCTGCTGCCATCTGGCAAAAGATACAGGAGTATCTGCAGCCGCACCACCAGACTACACAGCAGCTTCACTCCTCAGACTCCTCAATTCATCATCCAGACTCCATCGTCTGAATAAGATGGAGCGGGACTCAAGAAGACTCAAAATGTGTTTTGGAGGTGGTGTTAATACAACCAACATGGCTGCAGTCCGAGTCACTCCTCTGGATATTTTTAAGGACCACTGTAGACATTTCCAGACAGTTTTGTAGCAACCAAACTCGGCTGTTTTTCTCTCGAAGTCATAACATCTCAATCTGTGATCGTGGCGACCAAAATAGGTATTTTAAGCCAAATCAAGATGTTTTCCAATTCTGAACCAAGTAGTTTCTGTGCCTGAACCTAACCAGAGTCTGAACACAGCATTATGACAAGAGAGAAATAGTAAATTCAACTTAAACAAACATAAAGATGCAACTTCAAGAAATGTTAAGTTTGGTTATCTGTGATTTTGCAGGAAGAGTACTTTGCTAGCATTCATTCTGTAGATTGAAGACCTGAAAACCCCCTGGCAGTCCGAAGCTGCTCTGATAACAGTGTAGGTTTACTTTCACAATGTCTTGCATGTGTCCAGGTCTGGAAAACTCTTGATTTGGTCACACAGCGCTGACCTGCTTCACTGAAGTTAAGAAACAGAAGCACGAGGACATTAAATATGATCTCCACTGTTTGCCTGAAAAGCCATCTCTCAGCCAGACTTTGCAGACAAAACAAAAGACCTGACATCACATTTCTCTCACACATTTGTTGTTGTTGTTGTTCATTTGTAGTGTATAAATATATTTTCAGGAGAAAGTGCTGAAACAGGAGCTGTTAAAAAGCCAGGTCAGCAGGACTTTTCATCATGTAGATTCCCCAAAGAAACCTAAAAAAAAAAAATAGACAACCTCAGGCTAAAATCCAGAATGGGGCTCAGGTGCAGCTCACAGCTCAGGCATCATTATGTTTTATTATTGTATCACTCAAAGCATGCTGGGAACATGACTTTACAGTCTCAGTACATGTCGTGACATTACAAAAGCTCAGAGTGTCTCATCAACATCCTCTGACATGTTTTACCTCAGCTCTCAGTACTCGAGTGCTTCGACTAACCTTTCACTGGATGACTTTCACTTCTACTTGACTGTTTGTCCAGAGAGGTGAGTCCACCTTTGCTGACATTTAATCACTTCCTCTCCACCCTGAAAAATCTTCCTCACAGAAGGCAAACTCCTTCCTCTTCTGTCCTAATTCTCGTCTCCTCCATGTCTCTCTGTCTCTCTCATTCAGATATATGCAGAAATACATCTGAAGACTCAGTATATCCATGTTGTGGGGATAAAAGGCTTCGTTGGCAGGTTGTTAAAATGACTCATGGGTTTAATTTTAACCCAAAATGGGATGTGCTCTGATGCCAGCAGTCATTCTGTCAGAGCGACCGTTGCATTTTATTTTAATGGTGGAATCTCAATGGATGAAGCTGACTGGGAGTTTATTAATGAGGGAAAGCATTCAGCGTCTGTTAACAAGCATTAACATGTTGCTTTGTGTGGTTTTTTTCCAGATTTGTTGGCAGTGCCCAAACATCCCTACGCCGCCATGGAGAACTGGGGGCTGAGCGTCTTCGTGGAGCAGAAGATCCTGCTGGACGCCGAGGTGTCGTCGTCATCCTATCAGATGGAGCTGACCATGGTGGTCGTCCACGAAATCTGCCACCAGGTAGGAACGTTTAACCGCTTTAAATTAACAGTTGGCTTCAAATCTTCGACCCCGACAGCTTCTCTAAGGTCACTCATTGGCTGCTGTAGGCTCTGGGACGGGCATAGAAGCTCCTCTATGCTCAAATGAGATTTCATTTTTGTTGCCAGGGTTCATTATTAACCTCGGATATGGCGATTCTGCAGCCCTGAATCCTTGTTATTACACAAAAGCTATCACAAGTGTTCCCAGGTGACAAGTCATAACATTTAACATATATTTTGTACAATTTAACCTTAAAACAAAGTGACGAAAGGGGAGGACGTATTTCAATGTTATAATATAGTAAATGGCAATTATAACTTTTAAAAAAACAAGTGATTTTGAAAGTATTTCACTGATTGTAGCCTGTAATGTTGTGAAAACATCAACCTACATTACTTTATTCTTGTTATCAGGTGATTTCCCCATTTATGTCACCAAATCACCTTATTTACACTAACTTTCTGCAGCCTGTTCAAAGAACAAGATGTACAAAACTATTTAAACTTTGAGTTTAGCGCTTTAAAAATGTATATAAACTACATAATGATGTATTTGAAATCTCATTGGCTACATGATGCATCAGTCATCCAGAGGCTGGCGTGTGATTGGCTAAGGAGAGAGGAGAAAGAAGAGAGAGTGGGTAACATGTCTCCATGATCACTCATTGGCTGTTGTAGGCTCTAGGGTGGGCATATAAGCTCCTTCCAGTACAAATGAGCTGTTAATCAAATGGCCATGCTGTTATCATTCACATCATAAATGTACCTATGTTATGACTTAATAGTATTACCATCGGTTTTTGGCACCTTGCTACCATTTTTAATACATTTTCATCTAATGTTACCCAGACCCAGACAAAATAATGAGTTACCCATACTCATTATTTTGGTATTTTCACTAGTTTGGATCCCTTAAATGACCTTAAATAAAAATCAGATGCAAAGCTTTGCATTACAGTATACGCCAATAAAATGTAAACCAATATTTTCTCATTAAATTACTTTTGAATTTCTCTGCAAAGTACTCAAGTCTATGAATTAAGGGAATAGACAATAATTCCAATGTATCGTCATTTATACATATATTATCTATATTAGTTTGGAGCTCTGTCAGTTCTCTTGATTATACGTCTCAATCAGAACAGTTTTTTGGGAACTAACCACACAGTGTCTGACGAGCCGTCCTGTAAAGAGTTAATAACATCTCTGCCGACTGTTTACTCGCATATAAAAAGCGTTTTTTTTCTCCCATGAAAACATTTACCAAAACACAAGATGCTGCTTAATTCAGCCGATCCTTCTCTCAACATCTGTGTTTGCTTATTACCTCGGCTATACGGCTAATTGTTTTGTTCTCTGCTGTTTGTTTCCTTTTGTTGTTCCAGTTGGCGGGACGTCTTAGAAATGTGTGAACAGATGATTTCTCTGTGAGATTTGGTGTGAAGTTTAAGAAGGACTTATTGGTTTTGTTTTGTTTTTCTCACGACCTTCAGAACTGAACTTTGGTCTCACGGTTCTGATGCCAAACCAGCTGCAATTTACTGTAAACACTTTGGATAAAACGTTATTGTCAGGAGATTTTTTCAGCCTTTTTCTTTTATTCCTAACATATTTATCGCTCCTGCACGCGATGCTGTTCAAGATTCACCTCAGGTTTTGCAAATTTCTCCCCTTGCTTGTGTAGACACGTCAAAACAGCAACGTGGAGCTTTAAATAACATTTCATGAGGTAAATATGATCCTTCAGCGGAGATGATACACCTGCAGAGGCAAAATTTGTTGATAGTATGTCATCTGAAACACCCTACTGCATCCCGCCTGAACCTGCTGCTGTGAAATTACAGATTCACACTCAGCCGCATGTTACTTTGAAACAGACAAACGTTAACAGTAAACCATGACGTGAGACTCGGGCTGGAAAACAGCAGACTTTTATTTTAACACATGCAAATGATCCGGTTGTAAACAGACCGAACGTGACACAAGTCAAAACAGCCTCAACTGCAACACCAAGGAGCTGTGTGTGTGTGTGTGTGTGTGTGTGTGTGTGTGTTTGTGTTTGTGTGTGTGTGTGTGTGTGTTTGTGTTTGTTTGTGTGTGTGTGTGTGTGTGTGTGTGTGTGTGTGTGTCTGTGTGTGTGTGTTTGTGTGTGTGTGTGTGTTACAAAGCTCCTCGGGCAACAACAACAGCAGCAGTGGAGATGATCCTGTTTTTACAGTATGACATCGAATACGTGACAAGCAGACAAACACGATGAAGCAGAAGAAAATGTAAAGGTTTCAGTCAGCAAAGAGAAGCAGAGAAGGGAGGGCGAGCGAGCTTAAACGATACGGGACGAGGTGGAGAGAGCGAGAGGGAGGGAGTGAAGGATGCAAGACGATAGAGCGTAGGAGACGGAGAGACAAAAGAGGCGAAGAAACAAAGTGAAGAGGAGAAAGAACGGAGATGACACCCGTTAAAGGAGAGCACAGAGATACAAAAAGATGAACAAAGACAGAACGAGAGCACGACACTGTGAAAAATATCCCAAACGCTGAGCTTCATTCAGCCTCTGCTGGGGAGGATTTCACATCTGACTTTAAACACATCGGTTCTGTTTGTGTTGCCTGGAAGACGTTGCCGCGCTTCGGTTTATTCTGTCAGAAAACAAACTCAAACAAACAAACAAGAAAAGACACAAAAACTCAGCGAGGTTCACACTGCTGATAAAAACACAACCTCGAGCTTGACACACTGTGCCAGTCCAGTCCACCGCTGAGGCTCCTGGAGGTTTTGATCTCCGGACTTCTTCCTGTGACACTGAGATTTGTGGTTCCCCAGAGAAACATTTAAAAATCTACTAAATTGAACATTTGTACAGACTTTCATGGTCCCCAGAGGATGAAGCCTACTGACTTTGGCAATAACGTGACGTTCCATCTTGTCATCGTGAGGTCACCAGTGAGGTTTTGTATGAAATGTCTTGAGGAATATCGCAGCAATCATTACAGGCCACACGGCGGCCAAACATTCAACTGCAGTTCAAGTCTGTGGAAACATTTCCAGCTTTATTTGTGGCAACCACAGACAGGTGTTTTTCAGGTGAAGGTCAACCTTTCCTGGTCACCAGAACTGGCTTTATTTTCCACGGGAAGGCTGACTATTTCCAGGATATTGGTCACCGGAAGTGGGACCATCTTTAGATGTTTTTGTGGCACCCCGAAACAGTTATTTTTTACTTTTATTTTCCACAGGAAGTAGACAATTGTGTTTGTGAAAGAAGGCCATCTCCAGCTGTTTAAAGTGAAACTCTTGCCAAAATGCAAAATGCTGTCTTTTTGTGAATGTATATGAGTCAAACCTTTGTGTAAAAGCATAATTACGATGAAAGAGGCACTTTTAAGATTTACCGTATTTTTGTTTTCGGGTCAAACTCATTTTCAATGGGAGTGCTACGGGCACTTTTACGATAGCATCAAAATCTCTATTTTTAAAACAGTAAGAAGTCTCGACACAACATGAAACTTTGCTGGTAGTATCACCAGGGTCTCTACACATGAACACGAGCATTGAGAACATTGTTTGTGTACACAGAGTTTACTAAAAAGAAGGTTTTTGAACAACTCACGTTAGCAGTAGCTTGTTCCGCTCGCCGCCGTCCTGCCAGTGGAGAAGTGTCGATCTCAGAATGTGACGTAACCTGGAGGACAGTTAAGGTGGAACTCTCCTAAAGCTTAGTTCCATATAAACGCAGGACAATTTGTTGTTTTGTCATTGGCGAAAAAACAATATTGACCTTGAAGTTGAAAAAGGAGCCTCATATAAGAAACAATACTAAAATCAAAAGCTGTAAAAGTCACGTGAGATATCATGTTGTGTTGTTGCCGGAAGACAGTAGTTCCACCTTAAGTGTCCTCCATGTTACGTCGTATTTGGAGATCGATACTTCTCAATTGGCAGGACGGCGTAATTTTCCATTCCAGTATTTATTAAATTCCAGTTTAATTTGAGACTCAGACGTGTATGAATCTATATAAACATCATGTTTAAGCAGGTAGTAATCCTCAGTGTAGTGTTGGTGGTTGCTTTAGACTTATTTTAGTGTTGTAATCATAAATATCAGGTGCCAGCAGAACAGATCTGTCAGACCGAGAGAACAGTTTGTTTAGGTTGAATTTTCTATTTCCCTCTTTTCACAACACTGTGTTCATATTCTGGTGGGGTCATTTTCAGCCACTTAAAGTAAAACTCTCGCCAAAATGCAACCTAGGGTCCTTTTGTGAATGTACCCGAGTCAAACGTTCCTTTAAAAGCATAATTACAATGAAAGAGGTACTTTTAAGATTGACCGTATTTTCATTTTCGGGTCAAAATCATTTTCAGTGGGAGTGCTGGGGAAAGGAAATGTGCAGTTCCATCGTCCCTACAACACCATGGTAGACGCACACAGGTTTTTAGAGTGGTTTTAGAATAAAAGTCTCTTTGTGTTTCCCAGTAAAATTTCTTCCAACTGAACTGGCTGATTACTGAAAGCTTCAAACGACTCCTTCTCTCTTTCTGTGTTTGTGTGAGAGAGAGAGAGAATAAATGGCTTCGGGATGAAATGGAGTGCAAAGCGGCAGACGAAACATTACTTTATCATTTTCCTTTCTTCCCACTCTGCTCTCCAAAGCAACAAAGGAGATGAACAAAGATGCACTAAACAAAAGTAAAAAAAGTGTCAAAACCAGATAAAAGCACATCATAAGTGCATTTTTATGACATTTGATAATATTTATGACTTAATATGCTGTCGAGCATCACACTCTGAAGCTTAATGTTGTTAGTTGTGCAGTCTGTCTTTCTGCTCCACGCCGGCAGCCGCCTGAAGGGAACGTTCATCCACACTGAGCAGAGAGAAATGTGAGTCTGCAGCCACTTCCTGGAGGAAATTAAATGAAACGACACATTCTGCAGTCAGCCAACGGCGTCGCAATATTTACACTGAACCTTTTCAGTTCCATCATCACAATGACCCCATACAGCAGCATGATTGGACAGTTAGAGGGCGAGTTCAACCAAATTGCTAAAAAAACAATATTTTCTAACCTGCCGTTCCATGCAGATGGTTTTTAGTTTAGGTATCCTGTGATTTCTGCTGCCACTCAGATACACTGGAGGTGAATGCAAGTTCAGAGATTTGAAATATGAAGAAAGACCAATGACATTTCATTCACCTCTGTTGTATCGGGGAGGAGGCAGATATTTCAACACTGCAGCACATAAAACCAAAAGTACACCTTATAGCCAAATGTTTGCATATCTCTGACAGCCCAGTCACAGGATAGAATGTTATCAATTTAAGTTTCTGCAAACCACAGACACGGCTGAGATATCGTATCACCTTATATGCTCTTTAGTTGATTTCCAGCCCTTTTATTGGCGCCCCACACCTGCTATTTTTCACAGGAAGTCAGACCATCCCTGGGTGTTTTTGTGACACCCCAAACTTGCTATTTTTCACAGAAGGTTGGACCGTCTCCAGCCATTTTACTGGTGACCAAAACCTGCTTTTTTCACGGGAACTCTGACCATATCCAGGCATTTTTTTGGCGCACTAAAACAGCTATGTTTCAAGGGAAGTTGGACAAACTCCAGGTGTTATATTGGCAACCAAAACCTGCTTGTTCCACGGGAAGTTGGACCTCTTCTAGGTGTTTTTATAGCAACAAAAAACAGGTGTACTATGTCCCGCCATTTCATTGGTGACCAAAACCGGTTATGTTCCAAGGGAAGTTAGACCATCTCCAGGTGCTACATTGGTGACCAAACCAGCCTATTATTATTTACCAGAAGCAAGACCATCCCTGGGTATTTTTGTGGTGCCCCAAACTTGCTATTTTTCACAGGAAGTTGGACTATCTCCAGCCATTTTTCTGGCAACCAAAACCAGATTTTTTTCACGGGAACTCTGACCATATCCAGGCATTTTTTGGCACCCCAAACCAGCTATGTTTCAACGGAAGTTGGACAAACTCCAGGCGTTATATTGGCAACCAAAACCGGCATTTTCACAGTGGGTCTGCGTTTTTCTACCGACAGAAAACTGGTGTACCATGTTCATTTATTTTATTGGTGACCAAAACTGGTTATATTCCAAGGAAAGTTAGACCATCTCCAAGCGCTATATTGGTGACCAAACCAGGCTACTATTCACCAGACGCTGGAACATCTGGGTGTTTTTGTGGCGCCCCAAACAGGCTATTTCTCACAGGAAGTGGACTGACTCCAGCCATTTTATTGGTGACCAAAACTTAACTTACCCTTACTGGCATCCATGATGAACTGCTACTGAAGAAAACTGTGTTGATTCTCAGGCAAGTTCTGAAGAAATAGGATTATTAAGTTGATTTCCAGACATTAGTGTACTGTATACATCAGGGGAGGAGTGCATTTTATTTTCCGAGCGTTGATCAGGCACTAATTACTTTACAGTACATTAACTGCCTCTCTGTGCTGTGCATCACAACTGCAGCCTCAACTCTTCACCAAATCAGACGGTTGAAAACACAATAACTTCTGGCTTATTGTTTCAGAACAGCGGCTTGACCCGCCAGTTTACCTCATTCAGTATTTGTCTCTCAGGTCCCCCCTAAATTCTACACCTCACAGGTCACAGTCACCTCTGTTTTACAGAGTTGTGTTTCAGACTTTACGACAACAGTTTACTGAAATAAATCACACCCAGCAAAACTTTTCAAAAGTCTTAAGTGAGAGAGTGTCAAAGTTTAAGAGCTACAAATTTCAAAGGAAGAACGAGGCCTGAGGTGTTGGCCGCCATCCGCAGGTTCAGCACCATGTAGAGGTATAGAAAGGTAAGTTGATAGGTAGGTAGGTAGGTAGGTGTTTAGAAAGGTAGATAGGTAGGTAGGTAGGTAGGTAGGTAGGTAGGTAGGTAGGTGTTTAGAAAGGTAGATAGATAGGTAGGTAGGTATGTAGGTAGGTAGGTAGGTAGGTGTTTAGAAAGGTAGATAGGGTAGGTAGGTAGGTAGGTAGGTAGGTGTTTAGAAAGGTAGATAGGTTGGTAGGTATGTAGGTAGGTAGGTAGGTAGGTAGGTAGGTAGGTGTTTAGAAAGGTAGATAGGTAGGTAGGTAGGTAGGTAGGTGTTTAGAAAGGTAGATAGGTAGGTAGGTAGGTGTTTAGAAAGGTAGGTAGGTAGGTAGGTATGGTAGGTAGGTAGGCGTATAGACAGGTAGGTAGGTAGGCAGGTAGGTAAATAGATAGGTAGGTAGGTAGGTAGGTAGGTAGGTGTTTAGAAAGGTAGATAGGTAGGTAGGTAGGCGTATAGACAGGTAGGTAGGTAGGCAGGTAGGTAAATAGATAGGTAGGTAGGTAGGTAGGTAGGTAGGTAGGTAGGTAGGTGTTTAGAAAGGTTGATAGGTAGGTAGGCGTATAGATAGGTAGGTAGGTAGGCAGGTAGGTAAATAGATAGGTAGGTAGGTAGATAGGTAGTTAGATGTTTAAATAGGTAGATAGGTAGTTAAGCGTATAGATAGGTAGATGTATTGATAGGTCGATAGACGTATCAAGGTAGATAGGTAGTTAGGTGTATAGATAGGTAGATAGATGTATAGGTAGGTAGGTAGATAAATAGATGGATACATTCTTTCTCTAACTAACCAGGGTGGCTGGGTACCTAATCCTAACGAATCCATTTGAGTCGGATCAGAAAATGTAATTCATTTTGAGAATTTTCCCAGAAGTCATTTTAAGGTGTCAGTTATTTATTGATGACGTGAACAGGTGTGTTTAGCTGATGTATGCAGGTCATAAACATGGGATGTATAAGATGACGTCTAAGAATGTGCAGGTTAAATGTAGTTAGGTGTTCACAGATGGTTAGTGACAGGTTTGTCTGCAGTCGGGTGTACAGGTGTGAGTCCAGATGTGTGTCATTACGACGTAAAGTCGTTAAAACGAAGACACAATCAAGATTTTTTATCAATTGATTGTCACTGAAAACTACCAAACATGATTCTGATTCGTGACACACAAACACACACAAATCACACACGTACATACAAATCATGTTTGCCAGGAGATGCTCTGAGTTTATTCCTATCAGCTGTCTGTTAATTAAAACAGACAAAGGAAAACACTGGAAGAGACTCGGGAAAACAGATTTACTGTCTTCATCTGTTGATCTCTGTCTGTCTCTCTCTCGCTCATTAATTCAACCATATGCAGGATAAAATAGCTCAGTATGTGTTCGAGCTGGCTGACAGCGGAGTCAACACACACACACACACACACACACACACTCCCAGAGGACCTACTACATCGACCTTTACTCACATCTTAACCTCGACCGGTTAGGATCACAGCTACATATCTAACCATCAACAAAGTCAAGTCAGTTTTATTTATGAGGCCCAGAATCACAAATCACAATTTGCCTCAAGGGGCTTTTACACTCTGAACAGCACTGAACACATTCTGTCCTTCGACCCTTTGATTCAGTTTAGGAAAAACTTCCCCGGAAAAAACCCTCCGGAAGAGAAAGCAGAAGAGAAATCCCTCTCCCATGATGGACTTGCATGCAAGATATGATGTTTGTACAGAAATAGATCAGCAGAAACATCACAGTATCTCGACCCAGTCGGCAGAATAAATGTTGGCAATGTGTGTTTGTTACTTAAAGTTTCTTCAGAGGGAGATCTTTTGTCTTTTGTGCTCATTTTTCTATTTCATGCACATGCTTACATCCTGGTTACGAACGAAAAACACTACAACAGCTGGAGATGTCTCGACTTCCCATCAAAAATATTTGGTTTTGGTGGATCCGTAAATAGGTCCTAAAAGATCTCAAGGCAGGTCCGAGGTCTCTAGAATGGGTTCTAGAAGTTCTTGTGGGTATTTCAGTGGTGTTAGAGGAATTAATGAGGAGATCTCATGAGTTCTTGAAGGTTTTAGGGATATAGGTACTAAATCGGGGGGAACTGAATTTGCTGTTGCAGACATTTCACCGCTCATCCAGCAGCTGTCTTCTGTCCTTTGATTCACCTGGTGTGTCTGAGGAGATATTTCATCACCTGCATGACTGAGAATCTTCACAAACACGTAGTTCAAGAGGAATCTGATGTTTCTGTAAAAGCCTTCTTGCTTTCTGCGCTTCAAAGTCAGAAACAAAGATGACTGACAGCTCAGCGAGAGGTCTGTTCTTCCAATTAGGAGTAAGAGCAGTCCTGCTGATATGTTAGAGATAGAGATAGATCCGTCAGTCATCGTTTTTACAGCCTGCTGTCACAAACCCGCTATTATTAGTGCAGCTGATGTCACGTCAGCTCTCTGAAGTTGTTCCTGGTTACACTCTTGGAGGAGTGAAGCAACGCCCTCATCCTTATGTTGTTGTAGGTCAAGTGAAGTCTCATAGTCCTGAAAATATTTCTCGAGCTTCACAGTAAAACAGAGTTGAAGTAGCTGGAGACTTGATTTAAAACAGAGAAACAACCAAAGAAACATCAAATGGCTCCAAACAGCTCATCCGGTGTAATCCAATAACATCTTTTCAAATAAATGTGGGATCTCGGGACGTCCAGACACTTGGATTACATCTGACGAGCTATATAAAGACTTTAATGTACATTTTGAAGGTGGATCATTATATGAGAATCAACCACCTTCTGAATTCATACTCAAAACAAATAAGCAGCAGCAAATCATCAGAATAACTGCTGCTAACTGTCAGCTGCTGTTAACTCAGTTAGCCGTGCAGCTAGCAAACCAAACTGGGTGCTCAGCTAGCTTGGGAGTGGCCAGGCTAGCGCGTTAGCATGCTAACGTCAGTGTGTCTGACACAAAACATAGATGTCTTAACCTCAAAACTTCACATTCTGTTGATAACTTAAGCTAATATTTCTCACATATTGCAGCTTTAAAAGTAATTAAATATAACTAACGAGATACAAAATGTTCTTTAAGACCCAGTTGTGTGAAAACAGAAGAAAACAGACTTTGTTTTATTGCTGTTAAGTGACAACATGTTCAGGTTTGAAAAAAATTGCCTTGAGCTTGTGTCAGTCAATCAATACTGTTTGAAACATTTAAGAGTAATTGTCCGCTGTGTATTGATTACCTGGATGTGTGACCTTCCTGCTCTCCTCACCCTGAGAAAAGACACTGAGCAGTGACAGCCTTCATGCTTCAAAACTTTCTGTCTGAGCTCATCTTAATAAACCCGCTGGTCTGATAAACGAGCAGACTTCAGGCAGATTTAGATTCTGTTCATGATTCTTTTTAGTTTATGAGCATAAAGACACTTTAATTTGGAAAATAACAAAAAAGGGGTTCAGTTGTCAGAACTGGCTGATCGCTAACGCTGCATTAGGCGGTGCGACAAAACCCTTGAAAATACGGTTTACAGGTTTGTGTTGAATGTACACTTGGTCCTCACAAGGACAGGAGTACAAACACACACACACACTCTCTCGCTGTTGTGTGTGTGTGTTGCAGCTGTCAGGCTGTGTGTTTTCTCTGCAGTGTTTTGCTTTAAAGTGGATAATTTATTACTGCAGACCATGTTTGCATAGAGTTCATTAGAATACAAGGAGCCATAAATCATCTCATTGTTCACTCGCTCTCTCTACCTGTCTCTCTCTCTCTCTCTCTCTCTGTTCATCTGGCTGTGTGTGTGTGTGTGTACGTGTGTGTGTGTACGTGTGTGTGTGCGGTTTATATTAGACTCACGCTAGCGTCCTTTCAACCACAGTTGTGTTCGGTCTGCGTTGACCTTTGCCCGGCAACCTCCTGACTGTCAGTTGTGATTTCGTTGATCTGGGGAGTCTGAAAAAGTTTTTAAAAAGTCAAAAACAGTTTTTATTGTTTGTTTTCATCCACCGTATTCGGTCGGAGTGGGAGCTCAGAGCTCCGGAGACATGTTGAGGTTTACGCCGCGCTGCACTTTGAATGTTTACAACCGTAATTCTTACATGTTTTCAAATCGTTGTGTTATTGTTACCTCAAAGTGAGGGGTGTACCGTCTGTTTCTATGACTTCATCGTTACGTGCCGCTGTATGTCCTTTACACAAGAGTGAACATTCAACTTGTGACAAATCTGCCGAGACAAATATTGAAATACTGAGAATTTGTTAACGTGTGAAGCTTTCCAGTGTTTCTGACAGGCTGACAGTTTACGTGTGGTGTTAATGGCAGTTGGCACTTAGTGTGACGCCGTGTTGTGTGACAGTGTGGAGTGTGACGGACAGCTAGTCAAACAAAGGTTTATGAATAACTCTTCAGCCTCTGACAGCTTATGATGTTTATACCGCTGTAGGGTCGGCGGCTGAGGTCAGCGGTCTTTGGTCTGGAACCTTTAATTCAGGAGTCTCCATCTGAAACCTGAGCTACAGTCACTGACATGGACAGAGGTGTTCATGTCAGAGGGCAAGTAAAGTCTATGTGTGGGAAACACTGAACTCCATCACGTCCGTTTAAAAGAAAACGTACGTCTCTACAGAAATATCACCAGAAAAAAACACGCGGTCGTGTTCCTGTCGTCGAGTTAGCAATAAACACACAACATCTGGCTACCTTTTCAAAATAAAAGCACTAAAACCTCCTCTTTAAAACACTCACCGTGGACCTTTGGCTCCACTTGGGACTGGTGGTGAAAGCCCCATAAACAAACCACCTGACTGTCCCTGACATGGACTTTCTGCCTCTTTCTGCTCCATTTGTCCTTCACTTCCATCATTATCGCCCCCTGCTGGTTCTGCACCCTCAGTAGACGTGTTTCCATAAAGCATTTTGAAGAATATCGCATTATACATTTTATGGAAACTGCAAAATTCCCCCCAAACATTTGTACACTCGCTTGAGGTGTTTTCTTTCTTTTGTGAATCAGAAATGTTTGATGGAAACAGGTTTCCTGAATAAACTCTGACGTCGTGAACATTCAACTCACCTGACTGATCACCAGTTGACACGTGTGGACCGACAATGAGACCAAACAATTCCTTGGCCTCACAGCTAACTTCCACATCCACGTAGCCTACACGGCGCCATCCTCTGATGAAACTATGCTTTACGTAGCCTGGTTCATTCCCTCAGAGCTATTCATGAAAATGCTCCACATTCACATTTTGATTTTTTGCAACCTTTCAAAAGTCTTCTCTAAGCTTTGGCTTGAGACTGGGCTGCCTAAGCCTGAGTTTAGAGAGTATTTGTGGCTCATTAAGGTTAATTTGTTTTCCTAGTTCAGTGTGTTAGCATGCTAACATATTCTCATACGCATCCAACACAAAGAACAGTAGAGGGTGTTGGTATTGTCATTATTGTTGCAGGTATTTGATCATAAACCAAAATAACGGACTGCTAAAACAGTTGACCTGCTTGAGTGAAGGTCAGACGTTGGCCAGCATCTACAGGATTCATCCTACAGGGACCATGAAATCATCCATCCAGTGATGGTTCAGATATTTCAGTGTCAAACAGAGATCTCTGCAAACGGACAAGAAATAATCCTGGCCTTTACTCACGGCCAAACTTCACACTGAATATCTATATTTAATAAAGGATATTTGAAAAAAACAACAACACACAATTAAATGAACGTTTCTTATTCATCTCTTGAGAAATCTGATGTGAACTATTGAGGAAAATATTTTTTTCAGATGTTTTATTGAGCTGGACACAAACGTCGACTCACAGCCTCCTCTGCTGCTTCAGAACTGAAGGACAGGAGGGTTTAATCAATAATAATGTGTGAGAGGAATACAGTTATATTTAGCTGTGTGTGTGTGTGTGTGTGTGTGTGTGTGTGTGTGTGTGTGTGTGTGTGTGTGTGTGTGTGGTGCCTCCTGCTCATGTCCGAGGCTAATTAACAGACCATAAACAAACATCTAACACCCTGAGTGTGTGTGTGTCTGTGTGAGGCTTATTAGTGAGGCTGAACACACTCCTGCAGCCAGTACACAGTAGGCGATCACACACACACACACACACACACACACACACACACACACACACACACACACACACACACCATGCCCTGAGCTGCTATAATGAACCACAAACAGTGCTGCTACACTTATGCTCCATCTGAGAGTGGAGCTGTGTGTAACAGATATATATTGTGCATATAAAACAAAAACAATCACATAATGAAAATCGAAGATTTTCTGTGACTGTTTTTTAATGTAAATCAATACAGTCAGCTTGCATGAAAATGGACTTCAGTGTCCTCTCGTTCCCGGAGTCATAGACCTGGTAAGAGCTGCTGTAAATCGCCTCCATACTGTATTCGCTGTTGTTTATCTTACCTCCATCGGTCCATCGTTTCCCAGCCAGGTTCAATCCGAGTCTGGAGACTCTTCCTGTGATCCAAGGTCTTCTTTAAGTAATTTGTGATCTCAGAGCTTCTGCAGACTGTGATCACAGCCGACGAGCTGTATGGAGCCATTTTATGTTTGTTTTTTTGTGGTTGTTTTTCTGTTTTAAATCAAGTTTACAGCTCCTTCAGTTGTTTAGCAGAATGCTGCAACTCTGTTTTACTGTGAAGCTCCAGAAATGTTCTGTGGACTTCGAAATGAAGGCGATAATGACATGACATTATAAAGATAATAGTTTTTTTTTATTTTCAGATGAACTTAATGTCAAGGAAACATAAAGACCGGTGGTAAATCAATATTATTGTGTATCTAATCTCACCATACAGTTACCCTCCTGCGGATTCCAAGCAACTTGTAATTTATATATTGTGCTGCTGCCATAACCACACAAGAGAGCACTCAAAGAAGTCCCAAACGCACTATTGCTTCTGTTTGTTGTATAAAAACTACATGCGATTTGTAAGAAAAGCAAAGAATAACACCAGCCCATCCTTTAAATAATACAAATACTGTTCAATCCAATGCACTTCTGTCATATTTAATTTAAATTCAGCTATCATTTATTTACGTTGTTTATACGTTTATATATAGTTGTGTTGTTGTGGTTTATATGAGTTCAGTTCAGTATTTAACATTCAGCGTCACATATAATGAGGATTTAACCTGAGACTCGCCAAACCTCCTCCTGTCTGTCTCTCTTCAGGCTGAACTGTTTTGTTTTTGTTTCTATTTAATTGACAGGACGCACCAAAGCACACCGAACACACACACACACACACACACACACACACACACTCAGGCACACACTCTCACTTACACTGAGCTGTGTAGTTTTGTTGTTGTAAATCAAAGGTTTCACGGTTGTGACAGATTGGTTTTGCCAGCTGGCTTTATATAGCAATTTAAACGTCACACACACACTCTCAAACACACACATAGTGAATAATGGGAGTGCAGCAGAACTGTCAAGAAAACAAGAATATAAAGAGAAACGATCAGCGTCACGGACCTGAGCACACTAACTGTCTGTCTGATAAACTGTCTTGCTGCACAACCCTGTCTCGTCTCTAACCTGGTCCGCTCTCTCAGGTTACAGAGCAGTGTGCCACCAAACATTTAGCATAGCAGCTTCTTCTAAATGTGCATGTTTTATTAATCATAATCATTTTTAACAAAAGTGCAAAAGTATAAAACATCTTCTTGCTTTAGGCGCATGAATATTGAATGCTTGAGTTACCAACAGCGGGGTGCTGACGCTCAGAGGTCAGAGCTTCTTGCCAGCATGCGAACGCACCACAGGGAGAGAGTTTCCAAGCTTATTTGCACTTTCAGCAGCATTATCGCTGATGAACTGTTGGAGGATCATCAGACCTGTCAGAGTTTTTAACACCATGTGGGGATCAGCGATTCAGTGGTGTTGTTTACGACAAAGAAACACTGAATTAATGACTGTGAGTTGTGTCATCGCCTTCTATTCTGTGACCGTGAAAAACAGAGGTTTCTTTCTCAGAGGATTTGTCATCTATGAAGGTTAAAGTTTGTCATTTTTGATATTGGGGCCTTCACCAAATTAGACATTTTCATGAGTCCATATTTTATGGAGTCAAAATGTGTTTTTTAACCTTCATAGATGACAAATGATGAAAGCAACAAACCTCCAAAAACAAATTTATCCTTCAATCTAAAGTCCCAGAGAGTCCGTCAATCACACACCCTCATCCCATCTGCAGCTGTTCCAGCGTATTTCGTCCAGAACTCTAAAAATGAGAGCAGAAGGCAAGAAACGCAACAAAGCACTGAACTCTGCAGGCGGATCATTCTGTAGTCAATCATCCCAAACTGGTCCAGGTGTGCAGAATTTCTTATCCCTGGTCCAACTGTCCCAGAAGTCTGAAGAAAGACCTTTAGCTCAAAAAACAGGAAGACAGTCAGAACTGATCCTATCATACTGATCAGACTGAGATAAGGTCTTGTCACGGGTCCAACTAGTCCAAATGCAGTAAAGTACTTACCCCCTTGGTCCTGCTACAAAGTCCAAACAGTCTAACTCGGTAGGTATTCCAAGTATAATTGGTGCAGGTGAATAGAATTTCTTATCCCTCGTCCAACCGTCCCAGAAGTCTGAATAAAGGCCTTTACTTCACATTGAACTGGTCCAGATCTCTGCAGGAAGACAGAACTAATCCTACTCAGACTGGTCTGACTGATATAAGGTCTTGTCACGGGTTCAACTAGTCCAAATGCAGTGAAGTACTTGCCCCCGTGGTCCTGCTGCAAAGTCCAAAAAGGTCTAGATCTCGCTGGTACAGTCCCAAAACTGGTCCAGGTGTAGAGAGTTGGTCCAACTCTGAAGAAAGGCCTTTAATTCATGTTGAAGTTGTTCAGAACTCTACAAGCAGTTCCTTCTAGTTCAGATGCAGCATGTTTTTTATATCCTTCATCCTGGATCTATAATAGTTTCTTATCCCATCTAGAAATGGTCCGTTGCAGTCTGTAACTCTGCAGCACTGTTATCTAATATCCATTCTCAAAACTTCCTTCCATTTGGCCAGTGGCCACTATTAAATCCCCAACCTGACAGTCACAAAGATTAATTAAGCATGAGGTTTGGGAGATTTTTTATGCGGCTGTTGTTGATACTGTTAATTTGAAACTCACCCAGTCGGGGGTGAAGACACTGTGCAAGTCTTTATAGTTTCACAGATGTGTAGATGTAAACAGTGTTTGTGCCAAATGACAACCAAAGACTCGTATCTTGTCGAGTGTCGCGGGGCTGTGAGGAGCTCCATCCAAACAGAAAGTGAAAATCAGATTCAGTCCCTCAGCTGAAGAGCGAGGGATGAATATTTATCAGCGAGGGTCAGATGGAGGGAGGAGAGGAAGAGGGGGATGATCAAAGGCACAGATCTGCTTTGTTGTGCGAGAGAGAGAGAGATAAAGGAAGAGAGACAGAACGACAAGAGAGGTGAAGGGAGGAGAGGACGGAGAGGTTTGTTTAGATTCAGCACGTTGTTGCATAATTAGCTTGGAAATTAGCGTTATTTTCAAGCGTGTGAGCCACTGTAATGTAAATTCTAAAAATAAAAAAGTAGTCCATTACACTGCAGCATCACTGCACACTGTAGTTTTTCCCCTGAAACTGTTTGTTGTCTCACTAGAAGGTTTCCCCCGGAGGATCCCTGGAGGAAGACACCGGCAATACTGCTGCTACGAATACTGATCTACACGTAACACGCCACCGATTTAACGGCGTTAAGTGGTTTTTGACCAGTGGGGCTTAAAGCAAACAGAGACAGAAACGCAGCCCTGATATCTCCTGGGTTACATGCAGACTCCCCTTCTCTCTGATTTGTAGGTTATTGAAGCAGTGTGCACTCAGGGAGCAGGTGTGCAGCCTCCACTCAGGCCTGAAGTACCTCCAGAGTGTGTTTTGAGGGACAGATGACAGACTCATGTTTGATTAAAATACTGAAGGAGATGCTGGGTTTGAGTGTCAATCAAAGATAATGCAGGAGAAGAGATTTACTTTTGGTTGTGCTACAAGATACAGAAACGTGCACTCTGTTTCTCCCATCGTGAGTTTGGCATCATAATAACCCGGATCCTGAAGATGTGTTGTCAGGTTTATGTAACTGTTCCACTTGAAGGCTGGAAATAGTCTTTGCATAGCCAACAGCGTTTTCTGATATTCTTGCTAACCTGTTAGCATCTAACGATTCACACTTCCAGCAGACACAGGGAACATTAACATCCAACCAAAGTCCTGAATGAATTTAACAGCAATATTGACTGTTCTGTCTTGGAAAAAGAAATCCTAAGAAGACACACAGAACCAGATTAGTGTAAGCAGAAGAAGAAGAACTGTTGTGTCAACCCACATCGCCTGGGCCTCGGCTGAAAACCTGCATTTTAACACAACACAAAGACAACAGCTGCAACTAAACACAATCTGAGCGACTCAACAACATCAGGAAGAAGCAGAGTGTTGCATCTGAATGAATCTGGAATAGGATATTAAGTCACGTGGAGGACAGAACAGTGGCATCAAGGGATGATGTGCAATGATTTGTTTAGTTCAACAGCCAATCAGGGTGATTCTCCCACCAACGACAGCTAAATAGTGCCATCACAATAGAGCCACAAATGCTCGTCCGACTTTGGCCGATGGCGTGTCAGGCTCTGCTCGATGTTGCACTCTCTTAACGAGCTACTAACTGCTTGTCTACTGTTTGATGCAGAAAAGAAAGGGTTCGAAGATAAGTGGTTACCTCCTTTTTGGAGCAGTGACCCAAACAGCTCCATAAGCGAATACTGTAATAAGTGTGTGCACTGAAAGAGTTGAGTTGCTGCTCAGCATTCATCCCGCGGTCTCTGGTATTTTCTTGACTTTTCCTAAATCTTCGCAGGAGACCTCCCTCCGTCTCTCCGTCTCACTGTTTTCTGACTCATCGTTATTCTCCCTGATGTCGGACTTTCCTTCCCCCCGAATCTTCCGCCTCTAGCTCTGCATCGTTCCCTTCTTGCCCCGCCCATGATGCATGCCCGTAACCACGGCAACGGCAGAGATGTCCTCCCGACTGGAGGCCCCGTTGTGTTTTAATGAGGCCGAAAGTGGATGAGAGATGACAGTTCGGCTAATGAAGACAAGCGAGGAGTAGAAGTGTTTTGTATAGACTACAGAATTCGTCTTTTCTAATTATCAGAGACGTAGTAACGAGGATTAATTCTTCTCATTGAGTCTGTCAAGATGAAACCAAAAGTCTCTCCAGTGTAAAATTAATTATATTTTCTATTTGTCAGGAGTCTTGAGCATACTGTAGCAGCGTGAAACCGATCCCGCTGACCCACTTCTGACAGTAACAGCCGGCTGGATGAAGCCTGAAATCCTCTCAGAGCACGAGGAACAAAAAGCAAATGTAAAGTGTCATGTTTAATGAAAGAGGAACTCAGCAGCAGTTTGTCTGATCCAGAGACAAATCAAAGAGCAGAAAGTGATTTTACTGCAGAGTGGAGAAGCTTACGAACGACAGCGTGCGACTGTCTTTATGTTGCTGACCGGAGGTTACTGCTGCGTGGAGTGGCAGAGAACCGTCACGAGCTGCCACTTCGCTGACTTGTATGAGTGGTTTGAGGCGACACAGTGTTGTCGTGTTATAAAACGAGTTGAAACGACCTTCAGCTTCCACCTGTGGAATGCCAATCTGGGCTCTTACTTTGAAAGGGATGTGTGATTAAGGCACTCCATCAGCCGGCTGACGGAGGATGGATTGATATGTAAATGGTGAATATGTGCAGGGTTTGGCTCGAGGCCTCTTCTAATATTAATATTGTTTTTTAGGTCTTGTACACCCAACATATGTTGCATATCAGTCAATCCTGGAGGACTTTGTACTTACTATTTTTTCTCCTTATTGAAGATGTTTTAGGGAGTTTTTTAATATCTGAATCGAGGCTCTATGAATGAAGCATGTTGTATTTTGGATTTGAGGGTAATGACTTGACCTCGTCACTCCCCACTCCAATAACTTGCTGTTTGTTGGAGTGGGGAGTGACAATTATAACTTCCCCCTGTAGGGACACCGACTCTACCTACCGGTGGATGTTAGGCTTCTTTTTTTGAAATTCTCTTTGAACAGCAGCAGCAAGTTTTGTGGAAGAAATGTTAATCAGAAGAGAAAGACCTTAAAGGACAACACAATTTACACTGTTTTATTTTGTTTTTTGTTTACAGGAAGTTTATTTTTTTCCAATCTGGCAACCTCTGCTGTCAAAAGACCACAGTGGTGAAACAGTCTGACCTCGATACGTTGCTAGGTAATACGAATAACTATAATATTTATACAGAAGCAGCCAGTGTTCTCCGTGAAGGTAACACCTGATTAAATTTAGACTGTTTGTCTGTTTGTCCAACAGATCACAGTGTCATAATGCTACGGTCGCGATTTGATGAGGTAAATCAAACATCATGCTTCATGGACCTTTTCCGTCCACATAGGAAAGATTCAGTCAGTGTCATGGAACAATCGTCATACATAACGAATCTGGTCGACTGTCTGTTTTGTAACAGGAAATGAACAGTGATCTCAGATGTTCAGAACTGTCCATCCAACTCATCCTCCTCCCTGTGCAGAGTTCTGAGCTCGCTCTGAGACTCACAGAGCTGTCAGCCACACTTACAGAGCTGTCCAAACCCAACATTTTCATGCCACGCACAAGAGGCCTCAAGCAGACTTTCTGTGGACTCCCAGAGAGTCCGCTTGGGGGGCAGACTTCACCAGAGTCCGCTGATTTAAGAACTAATAACGGACATGACATAAAAGAACTCGCTATGAATGTGTAAAACAGTTATTTAAGTAAAATAGTACTTTAATCTCGTAGGTCAGAGACGATTTTCCTGCACTTTCAGCTACAGGAATATGGATATATATGCATCCTTCGGAGGAGCATTTGAAGGCTGATTACGTCACTACGCCACACGAAGGCCATCTCAATCTGAAGGCTCCTCCAAATGCTCCTTCATTTCCCTGTTTTTGGAGGATGCACCGCTACGATATCCCAAGATTCTTTGCGCACCCAAAAAAAAAGAACGAAAGATTGCGTGGCGTAGATCGTCACTTTTGCAGGCCATCTGGTGACGCAACCAGTAAATGCTCCAAAGGCTAGACCGTCACATTTAACAGCGGCTGACGAGGTTAACGAGGTCTCTCTGAAGGACTCGCCTTCGAAGACCGCGAAGGCCGAGTCCTTCAGAGGATGCAGACCCTGAACTGAGACACAGCAACAGGCTGTAGAGGTGATCAAACACATTTCCTTATTGTAGACACCTGACTTCCTCCCTCAGTCCTGTTACTATGGCCATTAGAGGGTTCTGTCACCTGAAAGTAAACATATATCACTCAGACTTGCTGTTGTTCGTCCATGTGAGTTTTTGCAGGTATATTTCCCAGATAAAGGAACTAGACTGGCACAAGAATTCATGGGAAGTACCAGGATCTTGTAAAGATCTCCATCCTCAGTGGTGCAGTCAAAGAAATACCTTGATTTACTTTAGAAAAGTAAAGTGTGAGTTTAAACGCCAAAAAATTGCAGTTATACTTTCTGTTTGTCCGATTCTGTGAGAGATTTTTCAAAAGATTCAACTCCAAAATGAAGAAGAGGAAATGGTCACTGATGTGTTAAATCACAGTTTGAAGTTGTGCAATCTCGAATCAAACTAAACTTTCATGAAAAAAGATATATATATATTTAAAAAGTAAAGGTTTTGTGTTTTGAAACGAGTCCTGCGAGTTTTCAAACCATCACACAGACTCTGAGCTCTTGAACTTGACACTTTTCTGAGTTGAAGCATCGACCTCACACACCTCATCATGAGAGGACAACTTCATCTGGAAGTGTTTTGTATTTCAGAAACTGCAGCAGTCTCAACTGTGACTGCAGCTACTGCCTCGGGAAGTTGAACCAGCGCCTGTTGAGCCAGGCAGCAGCTGCATAGTCTGCCAGCTCCCACAGGGTGGTGGGTTTGAATCCCTGCCCGGACACTCAAGCTGCCAGAGAGAGTGGAAGAAGTTTGTATGCATGTCTGGATCCCTTTGTGTCTACGGGCACTGAGGTTTCTCTACAAACTGAGCAGGTTGATGATGCTGAGGCGAGTTTATTCAGTCATTACAGATAAAATTAAATCAATGTAACAATCAGGAGATTACAAATTACAGTAGTTCAGTTTGATTATATAAAACAGCAGTGGTCAGTAGAGAAGTTTGTATTCAAAGAAAATCTATTTTGAATTTTATATATAACTTACTGTGACCTTCAGTAAAATCCATTAAAATCCATGTCAAAGGTCGTGTTTTCAGTTAGTCTGCTGTATTCAAGCTGAGCTCAGATGAAGTGATGTCGATCTATGATAAACAACGCCTGCTCAGCCCACACAGTGCTGAAGAGAGCTCGCCCTCATGTCATCATGTGTGATGGATGGTAAATACTGGAAGGATTCACGTGTTTATAACGCTGGATAAATAAGATGGTTGTACAGTTGCAGAGTAAATCAATCGATTCAGTCGTGGTGCAGCTGCAGCAGCGTGTAGCTCCTCAAAATGATGCTACATCTTTGCTTTTTTGATCAGTATTTTTTCAGCTCTGTTGCTGAAACACTTACTGCCTATGGCAGAAACAAAACACTGTCACCATCACAAGAGAAGAAAGTGAGTGTTTTGGACGAAGAGCAGCAGACTTCATGGCCCAAGAAGTCTTTTGACCATCCAACCGGACCGTTTGGACCGCCCCAGGGAGGGAGACGGTCCGAGTAAGAGCCACGCCAATCAAGCTTTGTGTAACGCTTCTCCTGCCTAATGTACGGTCACAAAAAGGAAACATCAGAACATCTGTACAGAGACCCGTCTCCACCTCAACAACCAGAACATCTGTACAGAGACCTGTCTCCACCACAACATCCAGAACATCTGTACAGAGACCCGTCTCCACCACAACATCCAGAACAGCTGTACAGAGACCCGTCTCCACCTCTACATCCAGAACATCTGTACAGAGACCCGTCTCCACCTCAACATCCAGAACATCTGTACAGAGACCCGTCTCCACCTCAACATCCAGAACATCTGTACAGAGACCCGTCTCCACCACAACATCCAGAACATCTGTACAGAGACCCGTCTCCACCTCAACATCTGTACAGAGACCCGTCTCCACCTCAACATCCAGAACATCTGTACAGAGACCCGTCTCCACCTCAACATCCAGAACATCTGTACAGAGACCCGTCTCCACCTCATCATCCAGAACATCTGTACAGAGACCCGTCTCCACCTCTACATCCAGAACATCTGTACAGAGACCCGTCTCCACCTCATCATCCAGAACATCTGTACAGAGACCCGTCTCCACCTCAACATCCAGAACATCTGTACAGAGACCCGTCTCCACCTCATCATCCAGAACATCTGTACAGAGACCCGTCTCCACCTCAACATCCAGAACATCTGTACAGAGACCCGTCTCCACCTCAACATCCAGAACATCTGTACAGAGACCCGTCTCCACCTCAACATCCAGAACATCTGTACAGAGACCCGTCTCCACCTCAACATCCAGCACATCTGTACAGAGACCCGTCTCCACCTCAACATCCAGAACATCTGTACAGAGACCCGTCTCCACCTCAACATCCAGAACATCTGTACAGAGACCCGTCTCCACCTCAACATCAGAACATCTGTACAGAGACCCGTCTCCACCTCAACATCAGAACATCTGTACAGAGACCCGTCTCCACCTCATCATCCAGAACATCTGTACAGAGACCCGTCTCCACCGCAACATCAGAACATCTGTAGAGAGACCCGTCTCCACCTCAACATCCAGAACATCTGTACAGAGACCCGTCTCCACCTCAACATCAGAACATCTGTACAGAGACCCGTCTCCACCACAACATCAGAACATCTGTACAGAGACCCGTCTCCACCGCAACATCAGAACATCTGTACAGAGACCCGTCTCCACCGCAACATCAGAACATCTGTAGAGAGACCCGTCTCCACCACAACATCAGAACATCTGTACAAAGACCCGTCTCCACCTCAACATCTCAGATCAAGCTGTCTCACTCCCGAGCAGACATTGTTCTGATCCGACAGAGAGAGCAGGACTACAGCTGGATGACGAGAGGAGGATGTTGAACAATGTTATCGTCACGGTTTCACACCACCACTTTTACCACTTCCTCTCTACTTCACTGTAAACACTTTGATCAGCTGAGGGACAGTTTACTTCAGAAACACTGAAAGCTGCCAAATACACACACTCACACACTCACACTCACACACACACACACACACTCACACACACACACACACACACACAGCACTGAGGTATGAAGCTGCAGTGTGTGTGTTTTTCCCTCTCTTTAATGAAGCTCTGAAGTGGATTTGGAGGTAAACTTTTCTCTAAGATCGTCAGCCATCCTCACCTCAGCTGAGCGTTCAGCCTCAGAAACAAAGCTGGCAGGGACGCACATTTGTTCCCAAACGTTACACCGTTTTCATTCAAGCTGCGTTGCCAGGAAACAGTCTGTGTCCAAATGTATTACTCTGGTGGCCATACGTCTCACTATCAGCACAGTTCAGTCTACACTCCATTTTTTACGTGCTCCGCCTTTATTAAACTTCTCTGTTGCTTTACCCTGAAGAGGCTTCGAGGCGCCTGGAGAGAAGTCGCGCCATCCTATTCGCTGGTCGCGGGCCATATAAATGAGCGCCAGACTTCTTCTTCCTCCCCTCTGGTGCCGCTGATGAACGAGAGCGGCTTCATCATGTCGGCACAGGACAGACGCTCGGCTGGCCGCCGCGAGTTTGGCGTCATCAGGCGGAGACAGAATCAGTCCGCCAGGAGGAGCAGGAGCGACTGGTCCCTTCTGTCGTTATCCAAAGAGCGACTCTGTCTGGGTTTAATTACATTTCCACTTTTTCATTATCTCCGACAGTGTGTCTTTTCACAATAAAGTGTGTTCTCACTGCTCGCTGTTTCATTTTAACACCAACACTTGGATGTAAGCTGGGAATAAATCTCAGTGTCTGTTTTTCCGAGGATAATAGTTTTTTGTTTCATGTTGGAGGGCAACATCTAAAGCAAAACTTTTACACTTATCATTCATGTTGTGTTGAATATGGAGTGATGTCAGTGAGGAATTCTTTTCACAGTATCTTAATAATTTCTGAACCAGTTTGCTTTTATTCAGACGTTTGCTTCTTCAAACAAACCACCAGAATTTGTCTGCAGGAGTTTATAAATGTTTTCAGATACAATGATTATATTATATCAATGACTATGTTCCTCTCTGTGTTCCAGTGGTTTGGTGACCTGGTGACTCCGGTCTGGTGGGAGGACGTCTGGTTAAAAGAAGGTTTCGCTCATTTCTTCGAGTACGTCGGCACCGACTTCCTCTTCCCGAAGTGGAACATGGTGAGTAAAACCATCATATTTATCTCACTTCAAACAGGGAATTCATACAAGTTAGGCTACGTTTACACGATGACGGTCAGAACAGAAGAAACAAAAGTGGCGTCGCGTCTTCACTTTTTATTCTGCGTTTAGACAAGTGTTTTCGGGAGGAAATCTGCGTGCATCCAGTGACGGTGTGGAATTCGATTGGGTACGCATGCCAGGCGGCTAAGTGGTGCTGTGACACACTATCACACAACACGCCACGTCTGAGCGCATGCGTAGAATCTTCTTTCTTCTCTAATGTGCGTCGCGAAAACCAAAACATGGCTACCGCCGGTAATAACAAGAATTTCGTCTGGTCAGACAAAGATGTGGAATTATTGCTTCAGGTTACACTAGACTACAAAGCAATGAAGGCGCAACAAGGCGCAACAAGGCGTGTACTGGGAGTCCTGCCAGACAAATGCATGGAAATAATCCGACATGTTTGTTTAGCTTAGGTTTCCTTTACTCAGCTAACAGCTAACATCGGGAGGTGTTGTATCGGGAGGTGTTGTGAATGATTCAGCCAGTCGGACTCCTTCTTCATTTCATTAAAACCATTTTTTTCTCCTCCTGTTCTGCACTACTCTTCCTAATGTTTGTTTTTCAACCTTTAATCATACCGTCCTTTGCTCACTTGCGAACTCACAGTTTGAGTTTAGCTCGTAGCTAACTGTTGTAGCTAGCCATGGGACGTGCATGAACGTGACGACAGAGCAGGCTGAAACTAAAATATTACAAAATCTCTTTTTATTTTGAAAGGATTATATGTTAAATTTGTGGGATTCCTCAGCGTACAACGAGAGCGAGACAATGTTCCTGTCTTTGTTATAGTAAATTCTTTGTATATGTTTATCAATATAGAATATAAAAATCCAGACTCACTTCTTTCTTTTTTCTTCTTTATCGCCTCAAACCAGCTTTTTTATTTTCTTTCATGCTCTTTTTCAGGATTGATTAGAAAGTCATAGCTGATGTTTTATGGATTTTAACAGCCTGCGTTTTTTAGACTAAACTGTAAAATAATTTGAGTTTAAAATCAGTTCATTAGCTTCTCGGATTATTAAGCAGAGGTGTAGATCAGATCTTCTTCAGCTCCGTCCACTGAAGTGAAATAATGAAATACTGACGACATATGTTTGTGCTAACTGAAACCTTTCTCTCCAACTGTCTGTTAATATAAGTCAGATATTTTATTCAAGGCGAGCTGGAAATAAAGCTTTCAGTTCGGCACGTCGAAGCGAGTTCAGATATTCTCGACCTCCGTCTGTTCACTCGTCAAATCGGATCTTTGCTTTTTGCCCTCTGATGTCTTCGGGTGAGTCAGAATTTCAGCTCAAGGTTTCAGTCGAGCATCTATGAATTCATTAAAAACCTCAAAACACTAAATACAGCTCAGACAGAAAACAAGACAGATATCAAATCCAACTTCGAAACCTGTTTTTCAGGAGCGGAGGACGTCTCTGTGGACGGGTTTTATTGGCGGCTGTTACTTTGGCAGAAATGATTCCCGATGGAAACTGATGACAGCGATGGTTATATGGAGTAACTGGGACACTTAGATTGGCGCTTTGAGGACTTAAATTAAACCCCATTGTGTTGGAGTGGTGGCAGAACAAAACCCAAAATGTCAGGCGGCACAACAGGATAATGGAGAAACATGTTTCTCTTTAGTAATTTGGTTAAAACTGACCCTTTTAAAATGTGGCTCAAATAGACAATGGGCTGACTTATTTCAGGTGACGTCCCAATTATTTCCTGCACAGAAAAGGTTTAAATTTACATAAAAAACCCTCCTGGATGAGTCATGAGTAGAAATTATGAATACCTGCGTCTTTGTGCTGTGATAGAGTCAAAGTGCAAAGCTGTGGATGTGAAAACTTAATGGATCCGTCTGCTGATGCTCTTTTATTTCTTTATTCTAATTGTTAAAAAAATCCCTTTCACAGAGTGTTAGTCAGTGTTAGGGGTAATCACATTACACTTACTAACGAGCAATTAAACCAATTATACCAGGGGAACTCAAATACAAATCTTAAAGGGCCACAAAGATTTTTTTTTGATGACTCAAAGGTCCACATATTGAGGTCGGTCCGGCCACATGCAATAATACTGTAATATTCAAAACAAAATGTCCTTTTCAGTCAAAACAAAAAGAATATGAACTGAAATTTAATGTTATTTCCATTTTAACATAAATTAAAATACATAGTTGAATTTTTCCTCTTTTTGTTTGCCTTCAAACATTGTGTCCATCACTTCAGTCTTGCATTATTTTATTATTTCTGCATCTGAGAACGGCTTCTTGTGCTTACCCAAAATCCACACCACTCCAAGTGAGCGCTCTGCTGCTTTCTGTTGTCGTGTCATAGATGTGACAAGAATCAGCTTAATATGACGATTTCATAGCATTTATTTGTGTTGTTCTTAAATCTGAATTTTGAGGAAATGTCTCCTCAAAATTCCTATTCTTCGTCTCAAAATTTCAAATTGGAAATCTTCCTCACATGGGTCTTGTGCTGGTTGGAGGGAGAATAAATGCGAATTTTTCAGTCAACTCTTCTTTGAACTGCCAATTTTCACGGTCCACTTAACTTTTAGCAGTGAACTTAGAACACGCCATTTTCGTGCAATCTAGAGGCTCCTACAGCCGGCAAAATGTCAACATGCGAACTGCTGCAAAAACGAAAGTGAAAGTAAAAAATTGCACTCGCAGCCGTGAATGACATGCTGTCTGTGTATCGTTGGCATGGAGACAAGTCCCGGTATACATGTGCTGACCCAACCAAAACACATGGTGAAGGAATAACAGTTCAGGGGCCACAAATAAGAGGCCAGCGGGCCGGATGCAGCCCGGGGGCCACTGCCCTATACACACAAACATGGATATTTCTTTCAACTAGCTTTTGGAAAACTCAAGACTAAAGATATTCAGAAACGCCTTTTTACGGTGGTGATGTTGACTTATGAGTTGTCGACTGATGTGTCTTTTTCAGGGCCGATATTAATTATTATAAATCAAGGAGACTCAAAAAAATGTATTACGAAAATGAATTTGTATTAGAAATTAAAACTAGTGTTGTCGATCAGATATTGTTGTGTGAGAGGATGTTACATCAGAGCCGAAGCGAACAACATAACACATTTTTGATTTTGTTTATTTTATCTGAATCTGACAGAAAAATCTGATGATTGGAATCAGGCTGAATATCTTCCAGGGCCGATAATTGGTCTAAAATTACTTCGTACGCTGATGACACAACTTTCAGACGCTGGAAGAAAGAGAGACAGAGAGCCGCCCAAACAATCTTTTATTTCATTGTGGCACAAAACATACTTTGAAATCTGACGTGAGCGTCCAGACTGAGACACATTTGTAGGAACTTGCTTTGAATCACATTTTTGTTCCCTCCAGAAAGAAAATCTTCTGTTGTTTTTGCCGTCCAGACTTCTTAAACTCAATCTGGACGTGCCAAACAAACAGATCCGGGCTGTTTGTCCGAATATAGCCGTGGTGCTGATTCTATAAGGAGGAACAGACAGTTTGAAAGAGTCCTAATGAGGTACGACCGGCGCTGAAAGGCCTTTAGTGACGAACATGTCACATAAACTGGACCAGTCTGCTGTAGAACCATGGATTGATCTGTTAACTCAAACACAAAGAGGTCCGATTTCCTCACACAAACATCCAGAACATCATCGTCTCTAACACAAGTTATTATTCAGATTATTTCCTGCCATCTCACTTCAGATTTAAAGGTTTGTTTGGAGTCGTGGCGCCTCACATTGACATATTTGAATAATAATGGAAGCCGTCTCCGATATGAGACGTACTGACATCACAGCACTGTTGTCTTTTTCTTTTTCTCTCTCTTTCCTCTCGTCTCTCGTCTGCGTGTGAATCTGTCTGACTTGAATCGCGACGCTGAAGCTGAAACACTCAACTTCAACCAAATTTGTCCCCAAAGGACAATTGGTTCTGCGGCGAGACATAAAAACAGTGCATGGAAAATCAAATTGACAAAATGAAAAAATGAGAAAAGTCTGCTGATAGGAAGATTTGACAGGCTGAGCAGCTTCACATGAGTGATTTCTAACACATGCCGGCGGTCTGTGAGCGTCCTGGGCTGCTAAAGCTAAAGCTAAAGTAGAAACGTTTCCTCAAAATGTAATAATTCTCAGTAATTTATCAGTTAAAGATCCAAACGTGATGGTGGTCCGCCTGTTAATGATCTTGCAAAAGTCACATGATGAGAAGTTCAGGTGTATTTCTGTGGGAATGTGGGAATAAAACATTATAAATTATCAATTTAAGCCCATTTCTTTGTGCTCAAGACATAAATCTTTACCTGAATCAGCTGCTCACTGTGCTCAATAACATTTAAACTAAAGGTACATTTGTTGTGGACTATTTTCAGAGGTGGAAGAATCCATATTTGGTGCTTTTGTGTCTGTGGAAGGATTAAATCATTCTCCATAGTTTCAGTAAATGCTGCTCTTTCTGAGGATAAATGAACTCAGTGGGAAAGTTCAGAACAAATATTCTTATCTGAGGATCCGTCTGCGGCTCAGCGTCTGCACAGCATCTCCTTTCTGTTTACTGCGTGTATCTTAAAATACCATTTGGACGCACAGTGTGTGCATAATAGGAAAGTTAAAACCGGCTGCTGAGGAGGAGGACGTCCTGACTGCGAGGCCCGCTGAACTCTTCCACCTCCCTCCACTCGCACCGATCGATATCTGATTCCTCCTTTTTTTTTTTTTTTTTTTTTCTAAAAGTGTTTTCCTGCAGTTCAGCGGATCGTTTTCCCCCCCCTGAAATCCTGCAGCAGGTAAAGTCACTGTTTTATTTTATTCTCCTCAGGTCGCCAAACAAATTGACGCAGAGTGAGTCAGCTCAAAACGCAGTAAAATTAGAAATGAATTCTTCCTCAAATTTGCTCAAGGAACTCCTCCCCGACTGAGCGAACGCTGCAGAACTTTAAATTACAGCACACACACACACACACACACACTTCCTGCTTTGTTTCCACCGGAGTACGTGGTGATTTTCTTCCAACAGAGAACGTCTTCCACCACAGCACCTTATCTCCTGCACGCACACAGTCTGTTTCCGAGCGACATGGCATTTTTTAAATCCCCGTTACTGTGGTTCTGCTCGGCTGGACACTTTAATAGAAACAAAGTGTTTCTCCAATAACAGGCACAACGATGATAAAGCGTTCCGTCCGTGATAAAGCAATTTATTTATAATACCGGATTTTTATTTAAAAATTAGTTGTTTTTTTCCCATCAGCAGTGAGTCAGGCGGCCGGCGCTGCAGGGAGGAGAGCGACTCACTGCAGAGAGGAAATGAAAAACAAACACAAAAGTGACGAAGAAGGAAAGAGCAGCAAACTGTTTACACATTACAACCTATCAAGCAATTATATATTAATGATGATGATAATAATCTGAACATCTGTGAGGGATAAAGGTCGACTCGGATGAATTAATGCCGACATAGAGATTAATCTTTAAGAAAATAAAGTAAAAGTGTGATTAAAAGTGGTAAAAACAGCTAAAGAGAGTTAATTTGACAGTGTGTGTACCAGCAGTGTAAAGGACTTTAATGAATGTTAACGACTGCTGTTATTAAGTGTCATCTGGCTAATTATGTCACTCGTTACTTTGCTGTGACAAACACAGAAACGAGTCACGACTCTGTCAGGTGTAGCTGTGTCATAATTGTGTCACTAAACAAGGAATGTCTATAAATAAATGTACTCGAGTATCATGTTTAAGTTCATTTTTGAGGTAGTTTGTAACTGAGTGAGCGGAGCCGCTTTTTAAGAGGTGATTCTTCAATAGTACTGTGTTTTATTGGTTGAATAACAGCCGGGGCGTTCATTTGTTTCAATCACTGAACAGACCAGTCGTTTATTTGGGACAGGCGTTTAATTCCTTCCTCACAAAAATTCGGGATGAAAAAAATGTCACAAGCTTCTCTGTGAATTCTCCGGCATCCTGCTGGGCAATAGTTGTCTTCTGCAAGTGAAGTTGTTGCAGCGGAGGAAACGATTCAGCCAACCAGCACTCGCTGCAAACTCCTCATCTCTGCTGTCACTCACGGTGGCGGACATTTGTTTCTCCATCGCCCTGATAATTTTGCGGGACACTCTCTCATGGCGTGCCCGTTTGCTGATAACTCATCCCCGCATGTTTATCTCAGGCTCCTCTCTAGCCTTCCTCCTCCCTCCAGCAGACAGCCTGGTCCTGTTGCTGTCCTCCTCGGATCGACAGAGAAGCATCTAGCGGCTGCTTCTCCCGAGTTTTCCTCTGCATATTTTATAACAGAAAGTTTGAATTTTAAGTCCGTTCCGTTTTCTTTTTTCCGTGAGGGTTGCAGAGATGTTTTTTTCCTCCCTTTTTTCAGGGGGGTTACTGGGGCCAAATCCAGTTACACCCTGAATGAGTCACCAGCTCATTGCAGGACTGCTGATGGCAGTGGCTGCACAACTGCACATCAGGAGCAATTTTGGGGTTCAGTATCTTGCTCAGGATACTTCGGCATGTAGCTCAGTTCCACCCCAGGGGAGCTGGGATTCGAACCAGTGACCTTCCGATCACTAGTCCAGCAGCTCTACCCACTGAGCTACAGCCGCCCCTTTTCCACTTTTCCAATTTTAAGTCGTACTTTTTATTTTTTTGCTGCAGCCATGGCGATCATCAATGTGATACTGACAGAAAGCAAAGAAGAAAAACGTGCAGTGTCAGTGGTCACGTCTTCTTCCTTTATTTAAAAACATAAATAAATTAGACTCTAATTAGACCTGCACCCGGCGTTTAAAGGGGACCCTGCGGTTAACTGACACCCGGCTATTATTTGGTATTTTACGGTATATTTAATTTTATTAGACACTTTTTGTCCAAAGCGACTTCCAGTAATTCATACATTCATACACTGAAGGTGTCGGCTGCCATGCAAAGTGCCGACCTGCACATCAGGAGCAGTTTAAATTCAGGGACGCTAAATGTTAAGGTCACTTCGACATGCAGACCAGGGGAATCGAACCAGCAACCTTCTGATAACGAGCCACAGGTTCTACAGCCGCCACAAGCAGGTGTTCACGTCTTCTTCCCGACCCGACCGGTCTTTGCCAGAACGTTGTAAAGCAGCAGGTTGTCGTGTGAAGTCGATTTCACACCACGAAAATAAAAAAATCTAATTTCTGTCTTTTAGTTCAGGTCTGTTTCATGTTTAGGGATTATTAAGAGCTGTAAACATAAAGTGAAATGAACTCCTTCAGAGCTGGTAGCTGTCGTGTTGAATCATCAGAGTCATACGAGGAAAGAAATCAAAGGTGAGAGTGAGTCATGCTGCGTTCATTGAGCCTGACGGGTCCTTTTATTTTATCTGATGGTCTCAAAGAGCCTGCGGAAGAATAATTGATTTGGAGCTGTATTAGTCACGGCTGCAGCAAGACCTCACATGTCATAAATACAGAACACACACACACACACACACACACACACACACACCAGACTCCATTTAGAAATCATACAAAACATAACTCACCTGTTTTATTTCAATAACCATTTGGAGTCTGTTTTATTTTGCCTAGTTGTAATGTGCATGACATACAAAACAAATTATGAGAACAGGACTTTTTTACAGCAATGTCCAACATTTTAATTAACTTTGTGTGACTCTAAACACGAACACAATGTGTGTTTTTCTATTGTGAACAAAGACCCGAACATTTGATTTGCATGGACACAATAGAGCCGTAATGAGGGACGGACAGGGCGGAAATAACTGTACCTCAAAACAAACATAATTAACTTCTCCTGCACGGCTCGCATTCACAACTTTTAAACACTTGTATTGAGCTGAAGTACTTTTTAATTCGTCGGTTCGTTGGTTTATTCGACGAGGACGAACCCTCGTAAGCATTGTTACATCTTTGGGACAACCTGAACTTTCTTGAGACGAATATAAAGTCTTGTTTTGTTGTTTTCAGGGGAACAACAGTCATGTTCAGTGATTTGCAACATCGCCCATAATGGTCTTTTTAATTGTTACAAGCCGGCACTCCAGGGGGGAAAAGACAAGAAACAAAATGGATTTTGGTGAATAAGTTATTTATTGCAGGATTGATTGCTTCATAAGTTAAGTTTAGAAATGACAAGAAAGGAGGCTGAATACGAGAGGAGGAATGGCCCGAGGCTGTTGATGAATCAATAAAAGGGTTTTACCTGCCTGACTCTAAACTAAAACAAAAAGAAAATAAACCCTCAGCTGATTGAAATTCCATCTGCTCACACATCCAAATGAAAATGCAACAAACGCTGCTAACGATTCTGTGAGGCCAAATGCAGATTCAGTACAATAGAGACAAAACAAAAACATAAGTTTGTTTCTTTTTATCTGCAACCCTGTTGGGTAACGTTACTTTTAAAAGTAACTCGTTATGTTGTTGGCATTTCTCCTCGTCTCTGCCAATAAAACTCTGTTTTGTGATGCATTTTTACCTTCATAGAATTTGGATGTTGCTTTTACTCATATTCAGATTTCTATTATTTTGCGGTTAATTGTGCAGCCCTACGACGCACAAACAGAAGCCCTTTTTAGATAGAAAAGGCGGCACATTTGCTCCAAGGTAAGGACGGCAATGTGCCGGCCTGTCTTTCTAAAACAGAGGCGTAATATTCCTCCTTTTCCAAAAGCTGCCTCTGAGGTAGGCGTAAACATGTGACGTGACGTGAAGCTCAAAGTTGGGCTGTGAACAGTGACAACGAATTTGTCTTCAAAATAAGAGCTTTACATTGCACCCCATTGAAGTTTAGAACTGGGTTCTTAGCGGGGTGCTTTTAATTTGAAAGTAGCGACCGTTCTTAGCTTTCCGACACAACAACAAGCTAACACAACCAACAGCTGCAGAGACCGAGGAGACGCTAGCATCTCCTGGATCTCAGCGGCTGTCCAGTTGCTCATCTTGACGTCTGCGAATGAAGTGATGGACTGACTGCTGTGATCAGCTGTTTCCTGGTTTTAAAACTCCCCGGCTGTGAGTCGCACAACAGTGCAGGTCATCGACACCTCCGCCCATCTCACGCAGAGGCCGGCACATTGACGCCTCGTTTTTAGATAGCAGGCGAGGCGGAAATAAGTGTACCCTCCGAGGTGGAAAATCGGCGGACCAGAACAGACCCCCAATTTGCCGCCCTCTGTCTAAAACCGCGGACCAAGCCGCCAAAAGGACGGGCAGATTGGCGGCTTGGTGCTCTGTCTAAAAACGGCTAGTAACTCTCAACAGACGTGATTTGATATTTACCTGGTTATTCTGCCAACAATCCGACAGTGAACTGGGCATGAAAACAATACAACAAGCACAACTTACATTCCACCTCGATGTTGTTCTCGTCCTTTTCACCGTGAATTTCTAAATAATGGGAGTATTTCCTCAAAGTTGACGCCGTCCTCTCTGCCGTCTCGCTACGTTGGATTATCTAGCAACATGCACACTGACACAACTGCAGCAAATGCTTCAGGGATTGTATTTTATTTTGGTGGCAACAAAAGGAAAATAGAGCACTTTTAACTAAATAACAGAACCAACACATCACGTCAACGCTGGTAGCAACACAGTCTGGATCGTCAGTGCTGCTGCAGAGATCGCTGTCAGTTTAATAAAGAGGTTAAACTTGATTTGATTTGTGCCTCCTGACAGCTGATGGATTAGTATTCAGTCTGAGAGTGATACACAATGAGAGCTGTCTGTCAGGCAGACCTGCTGTTTACATGATGAGGAGGGAGGAGAGGATGGAGACGAGCAGGAGGAGGGAGGAGGAAACGAACAGACGTTTTAAAGTTCAGCAGCTGCTTTGAACGCACCCCGTCCCTCCATCTGTGTGTGTGTTTGTGTGTGTGTGTTTACTGTCCTAATAGCTGTCCCTCCACATGTGGGTCCATCTGGTTCCTAATGACCATATGGGCCAGATGGACCTCCCCATCACCCCCCACTCGCTCTCTCCAGGTGACTTAAAGTGTCTCTTAATTAGAGCTGATGTCTCATTTAGTCTAATTTTTCTCTCAGTTTCATCCGAATGTGCCGTTTAACTAATTAACTGATTGTGTAATTTGTGGCAGAGCTTTCTGATTCTTTACCTCTGTGCGTGTGTGTGTGTGTTTGTGTGTGTGCGTGCTTGTAAACCTATATAACAGTGGACTTTGTAACACTCCCACTAACATTGGACTTTAAAGCCAACAGGGGACATTTTTATGGTCTGATTTTTACCGTCACATTTCACCTTAATGACTTTGAAGTTAAAAGAAATGACACCAAGCAAAAATATTCCAACCATACTCCAAAGATTTAATGGCTCTTTTTATGGTCCTTCAGATGGAAGTAGTCTTGATGTCTCCTGCATCGTTTCAGACTCACTTTTCCCGAAATTGAGCCTCAAAGTTGCAGAACATCTGCGAGTGCAGACGAGCTGCAGCTCTGCAATATTTTCACTCCTTTAAAAAAAGTAGATAATGCACAAATATGCGACAAAAATGAGCCAATGTGGTGCCAAACCTCCTGCAGCAAGAAGAGCTATTTTGCAGCTTTTTCACAAGATGTAAGAAAGTTTCTTCTCATTCGTTTGTTGGAGGTTTTACTGACTTTGTGAGGAAATTCATCTCTTATATCGGAATATTTTGTGCACTGAGTGAGGAAGCTCTCTGCCTGTATAGATTATTATAGATTAGTTTATTGTTCCTGTGAGGGAAGTTGTGATAACACGCAAAACAAAGCACAGAGCAAAAACAATTTAATAGAACAATAATAGAGCTATAAAGATGGTTAGTACCACTGCTTATGTGATAAAAGTGTCACCCAGCGGTTAAGTTTCAGTGTATTTCTTTGACTTTCCTTCTCTACATCTGAACACAAATATCTGAACTTTCCCCGTCCTCGCATTTTCAAAACAGACTCGTTACTTCAGCGTGATGCATTTGAGGTGAATTATGGGTTATTTTTATTTGCCGCCTTCCCACCATCACACGACTGATTTCACCATCACGCGTGGCAGACGTAGCGAGGCTAAACAAAGACGTAAACAGACAGAGAGGGAGACTGGAATTGAGAGAAAAAGTTGTGTTAGTGTCTTCTGTCTGCAGAAAACCTGCAGCTCTTTGCCTGGATTTACTTATTTTCTCACTTTGTTGCTGTGCAATGCGACATTGTCAGTATTTTTGGTGCCTGAACCAAACCAAACAGCAGCAGAAACCAAGAAAAGAATGGAAAACAGTGAGTGAAACTACTTGGAAATGATGGTAGATGATATTTCAGAAGCGAAAACCAACACAAGTTGCAAAACTATGAAACCATGCGGCGCCCATATGGCATTTGTTTGCCTGTAAAACAAAGTATGATTATTTTTAGACTTGTGGATGTGAATAAAACAGGCACAGTATGAACTATGCCTCCTCTGCTGTTTACTTTACAGTGTCTGCAGATAAGCTGCCTACTTTCACGCTCTGTACTTATTTATTTTAATGAAGGAGGTGAATCAAAATAAACTGAAAAAATGAGAAGCAAATAAGAGCGAGTCAGGTTCTGGCTGTGACAAGCAAAACAAAGAGTCTGTACTCGGTGTTATAAAGGCCTTTTCTCTCAGTCTGATGATGTAGATTTCAGGGGCTGGAGGACCTGTAAAGATGAAACATCGATGGCCCATTAAGTGCAGACAAAAAGGTACACTCAGATGCTAATGATGTGTTCGGGCTCAGAAAGAAGCAGACTGTGAGGACGCTACCGTCTGCAGCAGCTCTATAAAATACATTATCTTGCTTTTTATGCAGCAGAGTACCACGTTACAGCCTCGTCCTGCAGAAACAGTGATCTGTTCTGACCAACTTTATGCACAGTAATCACACATAGGATGATAAACAATTCAACACAGAAACAGCATCATTACGGACACGAACAGACTGCACAAATAAATGAGAAGTAAGCCACAGTAAAGTGAATGTTTTTGCACATTTCACACCTGGAATCTCACTTCTCTCGCTCTATATGCATATAAACACATCCATCATTGGGACAAATGGATATCATGCCATTTTTTTTGTTACACAAATAAAGACAAACTATGTCTTTGTCCAAAGCAACTTACAGTAATTCATACATTCATACACTGATGGTGGTGGAGAGCAGCACATCAGGAGCAGTTAGGGGTTCAGTATTTTGCCCAAGGACACTTCGACATGCAGACCAGGGGAATCAAACCAGCAACCTTTCAATAACAAGGCGCTGGCACTAACCCCTCAGCCCCATAACATGTAGAACATTTGAACAAGTGTAAAAATGTTGGCAGGTTAAATGTGGACCAACGTTTTACACACAAAGAAACATCTTAATGTATTGAATGTGATGCTGGATTCACAAGAAAGCATTGATGAGTTAGAATTTGCTGTAGCAAAGTTTCACAAAGCTTGTAAAGTTTGTCCTCACTCAACAAACCTTTAAATCGTGTGATTTGTGAAGGGAGTCTGGTGATATTGTGGTTTTCTGAAACAGACCGAGCCCTACATCCTCTTCGTCTTCTTCTTCTTCTTCTCCTTCCTCTCTTTCTTTTAGTCTTCGTCTTGTCTCACAGAGGACGTCCGCTGAGGCGACTCCAACACTAACACCCAAAATTGCATTATATTGTTTAACAAGATGATAATTTCATTTATATAAACAGAGTCGTAACTACCAAGAAGTAGCCTGATCCCAGCAGACGTTGTAAGATCTAAATCTCACTAACGCTCATTAAAAATGTAATATCTCAGGAAACTTTTGTTTAACTAGATGTAGATTCATTAAAAACCAAATCTACTTTAATCCATGAATTACACAGAGCCACATTGGGCCAAGAATTAGCCACATCCCAGCAGATACTGTTAAAGCTGACAGTAATTTAAAAAGAAGTTCCTCTTCATTCTGTTCATTAACGACAGAAACTTAATAAGCCAACAATCGCATTGCTTAACAAGATGGAGGTTCATTAAAACCAAATCTCCATAGTCAACACTGTAATCCATGAATTAGACAGAGCCGCACTTCTCCGGATTTAGCCTGATCCCAGGGGTAATTTAGGCAGAGCTTGTTATAGCTCGACATGTTTGCAGATATCTATTAAAATCCTGAAACCAGGCGAGGAGAAGAAGTGTGGGGGGAACAGGAAGAGGAAACAAAGGTGGGGATGTAAGAGGCGAGGAATAAATTAGGAGGAAACAAAGGAGAACAATGAAGGAAGGAAATAAGAAGAGGAAACAAGGAGAGGAAGGAAACTCCTGGATTAAACTGTGATGAGGCAAAACAATAAATGAATGAATAAAGAAAACAAGAAGAAAAATTACAAGAACAGAAGATGAACAACAAAGATCACAATAAACAAGGATTAACCAGACGATTACACAACTAAACCTTTGTTTTCTGCACCAACTGTTCCACTAAATGACGATTTGTTGACCGTCTTTGATTTACAGACTAAATTATTTATCTGTGTAAAGCTGAGCTGGAAGAAAACCAAAGTAAAAGCAAACATCAGAATCCAAATATCACTGCGAGGAGTAAACAGGGACGGATCTCTGGATAAGTACCTGTTGATCCCTGAATCTAACTGTCTCTTCTTCTTCTTCTTCTTCTTTGTGTGAATTGGCAGGTCGCAAAACCAAATTTAAAGGTGAATGCCACCACCTACTTTATCGGAGTAATTTCATTATCAACCAAAAGCCAATTCTTTGTATTTTCCTAAATCTGACCCAATATATCTCATGTATTTTTAAAGAAAACCAGTGTAAATCCAGATTCATTAAACTATTAGTATTATTTACATTATTACGGGGACTAGCCAAACATGTGGGGACAATCAGCTTCCCTCTGGTTTTATGCTGTTTAATGTTCTTCAATACAATGTCAAGTAGATGACAAAGACAACTGTTTGTGTGTTTTCAGGAGAAGCAACGCTTCCTGACTGATGTCCTCCACGAGGTGATGCTATTGGATGGACTAAGCTCCTCCCACCCGATCTCCCAGGAAGTGGATCAAGCGACGGACATCGATCGAGTGTTCGACTGGATCGCTTACAAAAAAGTAAGTTCCTTGCAAGCTCACATGCTAGCCACAACAGCCCGCTAAGGTAATTATCTGAGCCAACAGTAATTTCAAGAGATGTTTTTGAACCGAGGAGGCCTTTCGGTTGAGTTTTGTCATGGCGAGCTTGCTACATGTTGGACTTTCAAAGACGAGCACTTTAAAAACAGTTTATCAACGTTAGGAATCAACGTTTCACTTCTTACTGAAATCTCAATGCTGATCTACTTTCCCAGCATTTCCAGTTAAAGTAATCGATCGATGTTCACAATCGAGAGCATATTTTCACTTGATATCGTGTTTGAAAGCGTGTGTCTCTGTGCTGTCTGTAGGGGGCAGCGCTAATCCGGATGCTGGCTAACGTGATGGGACAGACGCTGTTCCAGAAAGGACTCAATGTAAGTTCCTGTCGTCCTGCAGGTCCAGCTGTACACACAAAAGGTTTGTGTATCTGAGGAGAGCAGGGAGAGCTGGGTTTGGCTTTAAAATGGATTCAGGGGGAAGCTGTGTGTGTGTGTGTGTGTGTGTGTGTGTGTGTGTTTGTGTGTGTGTGTGTGTGTGTGTGTAGCCATATTTTGACTAAGCCCTGACTGTTTGGAGCACACTGAGTATACAGATGGGCAGCGTGTAAGTGGATTTGGCTGCAGGGGCAGTTTGAAAGGAAGTTTCTCAACCTGTTTTCTGCTGTAAACCTTCACAATACACTGTAAGCGACCTGGATTCAAGCTGAGCAGAACCGCTGTTGTCCGAGAGGGAAGAACATCAGAACTTCAACAACTACCTTTTTGAACTGAGTTGAAAAGAGCTGATACTCAAAGAAGTGACAGCTCGGTCGGCAGGGTAAAATGTTAGTGTCATATCACGTTCATATTATATATCCATGACCTAGCTTTCATATCTGGAGGTTGGTGATGCAGTTACAGGCAACACGTGTCATACAATTGGATATTTTTAAGGAGACCTCAAGAGAATTTATGACAAAACTGGGTGTTTTCAATGAAAACCTTGGGACGTTCCCGGCTGTGTTCGTGGTGATAACACCAGGTGTTTTTCAACGAGACCTTGAGACATCTCCATTTGTGTTTCTGGCAACAAAACCAGATATTTTTGACAGGAAGTTGGACCATTTCCAGTCACATTTGTGCCGACAACACTGGGTGTTTCTAACGAGACCTTGGCACATCTCCAACTTGTGTTCGTAGAGACAAAACTGGATATTTTTCGCTGGCAGACACCTGGTTTTGTAACCACCAAACCAGGTGTTTTTCACGAGACGGTGGCAAACGCCCAACTGCTCATGGCTGCAAAAACAGATATTTTTGACAGGAAGTCGAGACATTTCCAGTTGTGTTAGTGACAACACGACCCGATATTGGGATGGGAAATCAAGACATTTCCAGCCATGTTTGTGGTCAAAATACCAGGTGTTTTTCAACGAGACCTTGAGACGTCTCCATTTGTGTTTCTGGCAACAAAACCAGATATTTTTGACAGGAAGTTGGACCATTTCCAGTCACGTTTCTGCCGACAATACTGGGTGTTTCTAACGAGACCTTGGCACATCTCCAACTTGTGTTCGTAGAGACAGAACTGGATGTTTTTTGCTGGCTTTTGTTACCACCAAACGAGGTGTTTTTCACGAGACCATGGCAAACACCCACCTGTGTTCATGGCTGCAAAAACAGATATTTTTGACTGGAAGTCGAGACGTTGTGTTAGTGACAACACGACCCAATATTGGGATGGGAAATCAAGACATTTCCAGCCATGTTTGTGGTCAAAATACCTGGTGTGTTTAACAAGAACTTGGGACGTTTCCAGCCACGTCTGTGGTGTGTTTTTTTTCTAACACAGCAAAGTTTTTGTTCCCAAACCTAACATCACATAAGCACAACGTTGTGACAAGTCAGAAATACAAAATATATGTCATAAAGAACCATAAAGATACCCTTGGTTTTAGGTACATTGCTGCTTTTCCTCTGATGAAAGGACAAAAGGACAAATTTATGAGTTCAAGTAAACCCGTCGAAGCATCTTTAGCAAAATACTAAACCACAAATTGCTCCTGATGAGCAGGCAGCCTCTGCCAGCAGTGTTTGGATGTGACAAGTGTTGTAAAGCGCTTCCAGCAGTCGTCAGTAGACTGGAAAAATGCTATAGAAATGTATTTAGCATACTTTATTTATTCATCTTTTTAAATGCTCTTCAAAGCCTACCCAGAACCACCAGGAGAGAAATTTATGGTTGGGAATGAATAAATATTTAATTTATTGTCGTCCTTAAACTAGTTAAAGTTAAATATATATTTTATAAATACTGGAATGAGACTATAAAATATCCACATGTGTAGATTTATGATTGCAGAATATACACTTACCAAAATTCCCCCTCAAAAACATTGAATGCCTCCCAAAGGCAGAAGGTTTCAGAGGTTTGGGGAGTTTAATTTAATTTTCTCATGCAGTGTGACAGGCTGCTCTAGCGGTTAATGAGGAGCCACAAGTTCCCTTAACCGGATCTTAGTTCCCTCACAGTTTACTCAGGGACAAGTTCAAAGCAGAATTCAATGAATTGATCCGGGCCGGAGCGGCACCGGCTGTTGTAGAAAGAAATGAAACATGAATCGGAGAGAAAACAGAAAGTAGTTTTTGCTTTATGAATATTGATCACCTGTTTTTAACAGCGGGTGGTTTAATTTTTGAAACAGAGCGGTCATGAATCTGTCTTGTTGACTTTAACCTTTAGAACATAAAGTCAAGCACATAACATCAGCGGTGTTAATGACAGAGTGTTGCATTATTTATGGTTCAGCTGTGTGAGGCTCAACTGGTTGATGTTAATGTCTTAGAAACATCAGAGCCGCAAAAACTCGGATCAAATCCACAGGAAGCTCATTTCAATCCACCAATATGGACCTCGCTGTCGAGAGTCGCTGTAAAAGTGATGTCATATGATGTAAGGTGAAAGTGGGTTAAATATAGGATTTGTTCTGAGTACAGTCATGACAGTATCTACACACACACACACACACACACACACACACACACACACACACCATGTCCTGATTCTGCTGCAGAAACTATCGTTGACTCAGAGCACACTGAGCACCAGATTCTATATAAAAACACTGCTGATCCAGCAGCAGAACAGAGAAAATACTGTGTGTGTGTGTGTGTGTGTGTGTGCGTGTGTGTGTGTGTGTGTGTGTGTGTGCGTGTGTGTGTGTGTGTGTGTGTGTGTGTGCGTGTGTGTGTGTGTGTGTGCTGAACATTACACCACACTACCCAGTAACTTTCAGTCCTCAGCTACATGAAACATTTCGAGCAGATCTTGTCTTCATATTAACCCTGTAAAAACGCTCTAATCAGATGTAAGAAACATTTAAGAAATCTCTTCTTGTCACAACGCTGTGAGGTTTAGGCTCTGGTTTAAATTTTGAAGGACACCGCAGGACATATCCAGCCACGTTTGAGGCAACAGAACCAGATGGTTTTAACAGGACCTTTGGAGATTTCCGTCTGTGTGTGCTGCATCGTGGTGAGAACTCCGACTTTTCAGCTGTGTTGATGGCGAGAAGAAAACCTGATAAATTTGAGAGGAAGTCAAGACATCTCCAGCTGTGTTTGTGATGACAAAAGCTGGTATTTTTGGAGTAAAGTCGTGTCATTTCCAGGACACTTTTTAAGACATGTTATGTCAACCAAAACCAGGTGTTTCGAAAAAGACCTTGGGACATTTCCAGGATTGTCTGTGGCGACAGGACCGGCATTTCAAGTGAAACCGTGATGTTTTCCTAATCTTGTTTCCTGAAAACAAATCAAGAGGGAAATTGTCTGTTTTCTCAAATGAACCCTTTGTTTTGTATTCTTGATAAATCAGTGTTTCCCGGAGATGTGAATAAAATATTTGCAGGTCAGAAATGGCCAATTATAACAGCTCCAGTGTGACGCGAACGTGGAAGAAATTCCTGAACCTCATTAATAATTATGGGTTAGGGTTAGGGACCTGTGGTGGATCTAAATAACAGAATAATAAACAGTGAGTTTGTCCATGTGGCTGCAGAAAAAGGCTGAATTAAAAAGTCACGGCGGTCTGTGGAGGATGTGGCTGCGTCTGCTCTGCTGATGGAGAGCGGAGGTCAAGGTTCGCCCTCAGATGTGAGACAACAGGCCTCATTAACGGCCCGTGTGTTCAAACAGAGCCAGAACCTTTCACCTCCACCCTCACCGCAGCTACAACAAATGTCTTTTAATGAAATTATCATCACTCTCCCGCCGCGTCTTCCGACAGAAGTCTTATTATCGCTGGAAACCGTTTGGTTTGGGTGGATCACGCTGTTCAGCCCGTGTTGGAGTGAGGATCAGACGTGTGTGTGGTGTTTTATCTCTGCTCACGTCGGCTGCAGTGAAGGTGACGGTTATCAAAGCCACACACACTCTCGCAGCTATCATGTGTGTCATCTTGTTCCAATAAAGAGCTCCTTCGTGCCTTATCAACCTTCATACACGGCGAGACAACTGAGTGACTGTTGGTGAGGACTCGTCACTGAGGAATCAGTGAGCAGCAGATTAGAGTTGTGTCTGTGTAGGTGTTCAGTGTTATCTCAGACGACTTTTCAGCCTTTTTCTTGTTTTATTGTGAACCACAACAATCCAGAAACCTCCCAGAATGCAGGTTTTCTTCCCTGTGCTGGAAACCGACGGTGATCAAAAGAGACAAAAGCATTGCTGACGAAACGCGGGTTGAAAAACCGAAGCCGCAACGCCACTGAGCCCCGTTTGAACTGGGAGATTCTCTCTTGGAGCTTCGTTTTGTTCATTTCAATCTAACGGTAAGTTTGAAGTCAGAGAGGGGATTGAGCCCAAAGCCCTTTAACCTCACTTCAACACGAGCTGACAGGTCTGTAATCACACTGAGACTTCTGACAGTCGTGCAACACTTTCAAAGGTTGTTTCTAGAAACTTCCTAAAGACAGAAAATTCACACAGGTGTCATTTAACCCTTTCAATCCTGTCTTCTTTCCGTTGAACAAACGCAATCCAGAGCGCGTTACTGCAGCGCAGACATACAGTCGCTCCAGTGTTTATTACATACAGGAAACATCATAACACAGCGATGATGATGGGTTGATTGAGATCCTGACCCAGCATGCATCGGGGAAAGTCACATGATAACATCGGTAAAGTTGGAGATCATCAGCATAGAAGCGGATGCTGTTCTCACTGAGGTTCACTGAAGTCTGAGTCAGGAGGGTTTTAACACAAGTTTCCACAGACAGTAGCCCCATTCACACTGGCTTTTGGGAGCGGCTTTAGTACGCCAATTCCCCGCCTTTGTCTCCGTGTGAATCTCTTGGAGGTGGCGAGGGGTGAAATTTCGCTCCGGCCCTGATCCGCCTCTGGAGGTAGTATCAGGGCCGTATTCAGCACATAGTCCGGGCATCTAACCTCCGCTAGCTTAGCTGGATTTCTATTGTGAAGCTAAAAACAGAGTTCAGCTCTCCTCCATCAGCTTCCGGGTCGGGGAAGTCCCGACGCGACGATTACCGAGTGCGGTTAGAAATGCTCAATTCTGTTCTTTTCCCTGTCCGCTCTCGATAATAAACTGGCAGGTAAGACACATATGAACTTTGATTGCTTTTCCATGGAGTCATAATCATACATTTTCATCCATGAGCCGCGGAACTCTACTGCACTCGGTAATCGACTCGTCGGGACTTCCCGTCAACAGGAAGCTGCTGCAGAAGAGTGGTAAATTTAGTCAGCTTTTCAGTAGAAATCCAGCTAAGCTAGCGGAGGTTAGATGCCCCGGACTATGTGCTGAGACCCTATTTGTACTGTTGCTGAAGTTTGGTGCTGTTCTGAGCATTATTTGTGGCTTTTTGGTGGCAGTTTATATTTGGATCCATTTACTGCAGTGTATTGTTGTCGTGCGGTCGTTTCTGAGGTTGATAAAACTCCGTAAATTAGCAGTCTGCTAACTTGATCTTTCGAGAGGGAGTCTAACACAGTTTCACGGTGTGTTAGACCATGGATTAAACTTACACTGCAATATCCCTTTAACTACACGGGTCCTTCACTCAAGGTAATACAGAGAAATGTCCCACAAAGCAACGTTACATGTGTGACTCTGTCTTTGACAACTTATATGAGGAAAAAAATACCGCAGATATACGTGGAGAAGCTTCTGTCCTCGCGCCTGTCCTGCCGACTCCTCATCACATTTCTGTCCAAAATACAGCGTCTGTCACCGGCAAAAACTTTAACTCACCGAGTGTTTGTGATGAAAGTAAATCACCGCGATGGTCAGCACTCCCGACCGAGACTTCAGTGAACTTTCCCCTATAAAACAGCCTCCGTCCCTGTGAGTGAGGGAGTTAGATTGACAGGGAGGACACGGGGAAACACCTTGAACATCATCGCCATGATGACCTTCTGTGTGAATTCACGGCAGTTCGTCTTTAAGGCGGAGCTGCTTCGCTCTGCGTAAATCACCATCGGCAGAGAATTGGTGAACCGCGGCTGCGACTTTTATGCGTCTTCTCCTGTGTGAATGGAGCTAGTAACTACAACAACACAGTAACAGAAGGAGACGAAGTGGTGGTGAGATAAAGTTTATTTCTGTAATCCACATCACGTAATCATCAGACAGACAGTAGGACAGACAGGATGACAGACAGTCTTCCTCGTTTAAATCCTGTCGTCACATAAGATGAAGACATGACCTGCTTCCACATTGTTTGGTCCTATAAAGATGCTTTTGGGTTGAAGTGTGGGACATTTCTTTTTTATCTGATGAGTGAAGGATCTGTTCAGCTTTCTTACCCTTTCACAAAGACGTCGTCTGTTGCAGTTCCTTTTATAACCTTTTGACGGTGGATCCGAGGCGATAACAAATCTGTCCCCACATCCGTCCTCCGTAACTTTTCCACGGATGGCATTTAAGACCAGGAGAATGTTTAAACCGACCGCAACCGACCAAAGATGTCACTTCCTGTCACATGTTGTTTTAAACATCCACACACTGATAATTTATTGTCTTTTGTCATTGTTTGTCATTTTCAGGATTATCTGCTGAGTCACATGTACAGCAACGCGGCCAGAGACGACCTGTGGAACAAACTGTCTCAGGTAACGCTCACCTGTTCAATCATCTGTCCTCGCCTGGCTCGGAGGCCTCGAGGCAGAGCGTTCAGACCTGCCACTGGTCTCTGCAGGGATTTAGACTCTCCAGGGCTTCAAGCAGCCAGACTGACTCAAGCTGTAAATTATTTAACGAAGCATCTCTAATGAATGCCGGAGAGACGCTCGTTAAGACGGGCTTGATGAGACAGACATGAGAATAGTTGCCATGGTGACATGACTGACAGGAGGAGGCGGGGGTGTTTAATTAGTGTCGTTAGTGTTGTTCTATACCGAGACTGCTCTTTAATTAGCTGCCAGCCAATCAGAGCATGTTTTTTCCCTCATTAAAAGGTTATAGATGGATAATTAGCTGATTAATTATCTAAAGGATGATTTCATAATAATTATCGGTTTTGATTAATTGTTTGTTGTCCAGGCGATGCGTTCAGAGGGGCGGGACATCGACATCGGAGGGATGATGGACAGGTGGACTCTACAAATGGGCTACCCGGTCGTTACCATCAGCAAGAACCAATCAGAGCAGCTCCCCACTCATTACATCACTGTCAACCAGGAGCACTTCCTGTATGGACAGGACGTCAGGAACAACAACAGGTAAGGCCATTCAAAACACTTCCTGTTCCAATCTCAGGTGCTACAGAGAGTTTTACTCAATAAATTAGTAATATAGGTGATTTCTTTCTCTTTGTGTGGACAAAGTTTAAACAAAATGGTGCCTCAACAACTTTCAATCCTCAGAATTAAAAGCTTTTGTCCAACTGACTCACAGACGAGACGTTCAACTGGATATTAGTCGTTGTTTTAAGGTTTCAGTCCTGGTTGAAAATCTTTACAATAGAGAAAACAGAACAGATAAACTTTGCTGTCTGTCCCAACAGTGTCAGAAATGTTCCTTTGACAAGGCGCAACAATACAATTGATTCACATAATAAACAGAAAAGAGGATTTTCAAAAGCAACTGGTGTTTTGAAGGCAAAAAAGCTTTAAATCTCGGCTGTGGAGAAACCTGGATCACCGAGCAAGCCAGTGAAACAAGTAATTTCTTGGGGCTCTTAAAAAAATGTATCCACTGAACAATCACTCCTTTCCTAACGGGTCTGTTGTTGTTTTTATCTGCTGTTTCGACTGTTTTTTGTGCGTGATGTCAAATAAAGGTGGATCGCTTGCAAACGAATCAGTTTGAAGGAACGACTCTTCAACGCGAACGAACTGACCTGATTCCACGTTTCACTTCTCTCTCGTTCGTTCTTTCGTTCTCACAGACGAGTCGCTATGATGTTCACTGTTAGTTATCAGAGTGGTGAAGAGGACTGACAGCCAGCCAATCGTATGCTGAGTCTCGGACACTGTCGTTGAATTTTAGCCAATGAGAAACAGGAAAGCATAGCAACCGTTTCCATGAAAAAAAAATATATATATTTTGCTCGTAGCTCATCGTTCTCGTTCAGTCAGTCAGTCAGTCAGTCACTCTTGGCTTACCTTCAATACATGTCAACTTAATGTCAAGGTGAACATACACATTATCCACTGTTGTGTTGTCTAAAAGTACACATAATCATGAAGTTGCAGCGATGTATCTGCCTTAACTACAGTGTTATGTTGACCGTTAGCACGATCGTTTGAGAACAAGGAGCTGAGAACTTCATTACATGATTCGACTGAACAAACAAACGAATGATATTAACGATATGAACGATTCTTCCTGCCGAACTGACCGACAGGAACTGAATCTCGACATCGAACGATGAAATCCACCTCTGATGTCAAATGTGACGTCTTGTCTGTAGGAAGTGAGAATGAAGTCAATAAGCTTTTTTGTAAAAAACCTGTGTGGACCCACTTATTTTGTTGGAAAGCGTTTCTAGTCCGGCTCTTACAGTAACTGTAGTTTATCAATAACAGGGTTCTCTGCTCACCTTCCAGCAGACTGCAGCTGAATCACACTTGAGGACATTTTAGAGAAAGTAATAACTACACAATAACTGTATTCGCCACCAGCCGTCCTTCGGTCATTCAGTGGCTCACCGGTGAAGTGATCCTCCTCTAACTCTTTGCTTCACGCCTCAATAAGCACTAAGTTAAGTTTGCCCTCCGTTTTCTCCTGAAAAAGCACTTTTTCAGTTTTCTTCACGTTCTTTACCACCTTTACATCATTTATATTTCATTTATATTTGATTCACTTGATGTTTTATTCACATCCTTCACTACGTCTGGAGTTTATTCTCTTCGCTGTTTTATCGACCCACTTTCTCCTCCATCAATACTTCATCAGCTCCCTCCCTCTTTCTTCTCCTCACCTGTTGTTCACTTTGTTTCTTTCTTTCTCTTCTTTTCACTTCGCTCTCTCTCTCTCTCTTCTTCCTGTCATGTTTCTGTGCTGTAGCTGACATTTACAATCACTCTGACCTACTCAGTTTTTTTTTTAACGCCGAAAGTTTCTTTACCTCTCATTTCATCTTTCCCTCCTCTTCTGTTCTCCTCTTTCGTCTTTCATCTGGAGTCTTTTGTGTTTCTCTTGAGCTGCTCTGCTCCGAGTCGCTCCCGAGGTCTCCTCCGCTGATGAACCAAAGCTGTTTGTTGTAGGTGGAGCTCCACTCTTTCTTTCTCCCCTCGCTGGGTCTCGTGGGGCTGCGTTCAGACACTCCGCGGTCCCCGGGTGTTCACCAGCGCTTGTAAAAAAGAAGCTGTTATTGTGTCTGTAGCTGAGCCGGCGTCACGGCGGAGCGCGCTGGATTGAATCAGAGGCTGATGCTGCTGTTTGATCACACGTTCAGAGGCACAGCAGTGTTGATATTGACTTTATTTATATTTATATTTCTTTATCAGCACGTGGGGAAACACAGAATTCTTGGAAACGCACAGGAGGAAGTTGAAATCTCACTGGCGTCTGTCGTCAACCCTTCAGTGAGCACTCAGCTTCTAATAACGCAGCTCTGTGGAGGAAATAAATCCGCCCTCAGTCGCAGCTCTCAGACTTCAGACCCTCTCACAGTGCAGTCGCTGCTGCTGCTGACACCACTCGTGCTCCAGATGAAAGCAATATTGTGCAGCACTTGAAAAAATCTGTTCAAGGCTTTTTTTTTGTGAAAAAAATGTAAATAAGCTGCTTTTAATGATTCTATTTGAGGGCCGAACACAGTGAAAGTAATAATTGTGGCGCCTCATTTGATGCTCCTGTGGCGCTCTGCGGGCGTCAGATTTAAAAATCCCAGGAGCAGCAGAGAAGCAGCAGCGTTTTATGGAAAATTACACTATTTATATGAAGTGCCCATATTTTTCTTTAGCGTTTATCAGGCCAAGGAAGCCTCAGCTGATGGAGTCAGGAGCCGAGCAGCCCGGCCAACAGGATAATCACGTTAGCAGTTAAAGTTTCTGCAAACCACAGATACGTCCGAGGTTGTTATTCGTACCAAATGTGGCAAACCATGTTCACATCATATGATTATGAGCTGACTTGTAGATTGGGAGGTCTCGTTGCTGTTCGAGTTACACCACCGGATACTTTTAAGGGTGCAATTTGCCTTTTTTGTGGTAACAAAGCTGGATATTTCTGACAGGAATTAGGGACTAAACAGAATTACTTCATGGTACTTCAGAGCAACTCCATCTGTGACCGGGACGACCAAGTCGTGTCTTTTAATCCAAACTTTTTGGATGCCTTTTTTTTCGCACTTAGAGAAAAGTGTTAAGGTGACATTTTAAAGATCACAGTATATTATTTACATTCTGCCCTTCTGGCAGTTTGAGGGAGACGCTTCAGATTTGTGTGGTTTTATTTTCCCACCATCAAACAGCAAACGCAGCGAGGCAAATAAAAGCTTTTTAAAGAAGTGAGCTGACAGCGAGAGAGACGAGGCGACACCAGAGGACAGCCAGAGCTAACGATAAGGTCGAGCTAATGATACTGAAAGTAAATCAAACAGGATCTCAGCCGACAGCGAAACACAGCTCGTCTCTGCGGCTGTCTGAAGAGAGAAGACGCCACCTGACAGGTAAACAGGGGCGCGATTGGAGGGCGAGTGACGGTTTTATTTAATTGGCTTTGAAGTTAAACATCACAGTCATAAATTATTCTGCAGAAGATGTTGTTAGAAGGTAAAGTCTATTTATACACATTTATTTTTCAAAGCAGATATCACAAAGTGACACAAATAGTAAACATGCATAATAAGTAGAAAAAAATACGACATAAAACATTAACTTAACGAACATTAACACAAAACTACAACACGGCAGAAACTGACATCAAGAAACAGAAACTAAATCATTAAACCCTTTCTATGTTGACAATGTGATTTGATATATTATATATTATATTATAAACACACATCTAAAGATTTTAATAGTACTTCTCATTAAAAACGTAAATGAGAAGATTAAATGTTAAAGTTTCTCTCAATGACGCACCGACAGTGTGTGTGTGTGTGTGTGTGTGTGTGTGTGTGTGTGTGTGTGTGTGTGTGTGTGTGTCACATTGAGGGCACACTCCTGTCACTCACCTTAATATAAATATCAGAATTAATATTTGGTTGCTAGGCAGCTGTATTGATCCACAGTTGCCCGCGGCGACAGGTGGTGTGGGATTGGTAAATTGGTCTCTGGCTGATTGTTTTATAGTGACCCCTGTCACACACACACACACACACTCACACACACACACACACACACACACACACTCTCCTTAAATGGAGGAATTAATTGTTGATTGTTTGCCGTCGGTAATTAAAATCCACTTTAATTAAAATATGAATCAATTTGATCGAAATGACTCCAATTAAAACCTGAGTCTGGTGCTTTTAATGGAACTGAAGAGAAGGTTCCCCTTTAAACACTGTTATTAGTGTGTGAGTGTGTGAGTGTGTGTGTGTGTGTGTGTGTGACAGCAACATACTGGTCACAAACTAAAATCAGCGGGAAGCCATTTGTGTCCAAATGAGCTCTTTAGAGTCACTAGCTTGCATTCACACGGCTTTGTTTACTTGCTAAAAGCTCTTTGTGGTTTTAAATGTGTGTTCACTCTCTCAAACATACGGTAGGAATCACACATTCTGCCTCCAATGTGTTATTTAAGTTGAGTTTTATTATCAGCAAATTGTACTTTATGATCAAAAGTAAAGATAAAGTTGGTGTTTTTGTTTGTTTTTGTAAAACGCTTCTAGTAAACTGAGGAATTGGAATGTGACTCCGTAAAGAAACTATTTGCTATCAAATAAATAAAGTGCAGTAAAAAGTGAAATATTTGTCAAAGTGGAGACATTCAACTTATATCAACATCAAAACATCATTAAAGATTCAAAAGTACAATTTAAAGTAAATTGAATAGATATATTAACAAGTATTAGTGTGAGAAAATCAGTGTGAAGAGGCTGAACATTAATGCAATACAGTGTATTTTGTGTAAGTGCAGTGTTGTAGGCGATGCACTGGACCGTCGGGGTGAAGACGGCGAGCCTGAAGCGAAAGCGTTTGATTTACCAGTTGATCTGTGATCCGCCGCTCGCTGCTGGTCTCGAGCTGTGGGCTGTGACCGAAAGAATGAGATCATGGATACAAGCGGCTGAAATGGGTTTCCTCTGCAGGGCGCCTGGGTTCAGTCTCAGAGACGGAGACTGAAAGAGCCAGTTCAGGTTGTTTGGCCAACAGATTACATTCCTCTGGAGGTTTTTCAGGGTGGTAGGAGGCCGCAGGTGTGACCCGGAACAGACTCGAGAACGCCTTGGTATCCCCCAAGGAGGAGCTGGGAATACGAAGCAGAACATGGATGTTAATGACATGAATGCAATGAAAGAGCAGTCAGTATCTAAACTGTCCCTGTCCTGTTATTCTTGGACTGATTCTTGGACTTTTTTCTAGCCACAAGCTCAAATTAACATCCACACACAGGACGGTTATTGTGAGCCTGTTATGTGATGCTCATTTGTTGGAACAGACACCAGCTAATGGCTACATGGCCGTTACTCACAGAACTGTCTGCTTTTGTTCTCGTCGAATTCAAGCGATCTCCTTTGTTCTTTATTTAAGTATTTTAGCTTCTTTTGGCTGTGTTATTACTTTAAGGACTGCCATGAGTAGACGAGATGCTGTTTCAGCCCATTATTAGTGTTCCTTCTTTAAACGGTTGTTATCTTCTCTTTGTCGACAGCGATGTGAAAATTAACTCCAACACTGGGTCTAAACAGCCCGTTGTTAATTGGCAGTACAGTGAATATTAACTCCAACTGGAACCATCATCTCAACACGTACTCATTAGTCCTCACAGTGACATAAATCACCATTTCCAAAACAACGTGCCTGTTGCAGCAGAGCTTTATCTAAGACATGCAGTTTGGTTTGGCTTGATTTAATGCTTCTGATCTCAGTATATATTCGTACCTATGGCGTGCTCCTCCCCAGATATGTAACTATAGCCCTATTCGCACAGGACTAGTATTAGCTTGAGAACTTATCCTTATCTTAAGAAATTATCCCACTACGTCTGTGTTTCGTGCAGCGCATTCACACGGTATAAGCGAAGTCTTTGTTTTACTCGATTTTACTGACATTATCCCCTGGGTCGATCACGTCGTTGGAGCAGCACAACTGTTAGATATGGATATTTTTAATATAATTATAACTGGTGAGCCTGTTGAAAGATAGAAAAATGTTCCTTACCATATGCTGCCACGCATGTATGTAATCATCTTTCGAGATTTCGCTCTTCTAATGAGCCTCCTGAATTTGCACCCAAAATGCTGTCTTTCATTTATAATTGCCAAAGCAGAATCCATAATTGTCAACTGGGAAAAAGGCATGGAAAACACAAAAAACCTTAAGAAAAAACAGAAACGACCTCAAATCACAGAGATGCAGATTCACACGGGACTAATATTATCACATGACCTCTGTGTTTGGCGAAATAATGTAGGTAATTTGCGGTGGAATTTTTACTTATGGCAGATTAAGATCACAGACGACCTCCGCAATTATTACAAATTACTGGAGGTCCCCAGGTTATGCTAGTCCCATGCGAATAGGGCTATGATGTCACAACAACATGGACCACAAGGACTGTGGTTGTTCAGCCCGGTAGAATTGCATTTACAGCTTCTTCTCTGGTGCTAATCTCAGGGATTGTGACGTGTAGTTTCCCCAGTAAACACACCGCCCTCTTCCGCTGTTCTTCTTGAGTTATATTTTGAGTTATGCTTCTTACTGCTGGAGTGTCTCTGGGCTGTTGAGAGCGGACAGGCTGGATGTAGAAGGAGCAGGTAGCCCTCCCTGAGGACACTGTCCTGTCCACTCTTGATATCCCAGAGACAAGAGAGACAACAATGAGACGAAGGAGTCGGTGTGTTTAAAGGGGAAAGTACGATTGGCAATCAGCTTACCACCGCTAGCAACATAGACACACCAGTACACGTGTAAACAATCACGACAGCGTAGGCCAATCTGCGTAGAGCCGACATGCAACCATATATCTGGGCAACAAACAAGGTGTTTACGTCTAGGAAAAGATTGTGGTTTGGGTTTTAATCAGCAGGTGACTTATGTTATTACAGTTAAGTAAGCATACATAATCTAAGTCGGAAAGGGTTTAGTCTATAAAACATCTATAACAGCGGCTAACACACCTGTTTTGTTTTCCTGGGATCTTTCCTAAACTCAGGTCACATTACTCTCAGTTCTGCTGGGTCGAACTTTGTGAGTAATCTTCATTCTGCAGAGCTGAGTTCCTCCTCCATCATTCAGTCAGTCCGTCTGCCTTTCAAAAACCACTTATCTCCTCAACATCAGCTACTGAGGATCATAGAAAAACAACCTTGTGTGAGCTCAGGTGTGATGCAATTTTGAGATAATCGGTGAGTTTTTTTAAAATACACCATGAGTCTGATATGTGGGGAATTCTCTCAAGCAGTAAAGGAGCTTCTAAAGGAACAGGAAAAAAGATTCAGTCATTATCTGCTCGCCCCGTTTTACACATTCTTTAAACAGGAATCTATCACTGTAGCTGTTAAGCTTAAAGCGTTAGCGTGCACCCCTTCTGAACTGGTTGACTGAACCTGATCACACATCAGTGGTGTAAATGACGTCTTTTCAAATTGATCTGAGATCCTGGTTACTGACATCTTTCCCTCCGACTGGAAAGAAAGGTTAGAAGATTGATTTTTTCCTCTTTGGACTGAGCTACACTAAAACTAAACTCGTCTCCCCAATCTTTGCTGCCAAGATAAAACTAAACACAAGCTGGAGAAGCTTTGAACAATCACTGACAGTTAAAAATATGAACTCACCTGGTTTGAGCCTCATTACAGACACTGTCATTCGGTGCCACAAGCTTACGTTTTGGGGAGATTTTGTCTCAGAGTCAGGGAAACATAGACGGACAGGTGGATTGTTCACTGAAAAGGTGGGTAGTTGAAAGTCAGGGTGAGTTTCGTAGTCCACAAACTGTCTTGATTGATTTGCAAAGACGTCATTTACTCCCTTCTTTAAGCCAAAATCTGTCTGAAGCTTCACAGCAAAACAGCGTTGCAGCATTCTCCTAAATACTTGAAGTAGCTGGAGACTTGAAATGTAAAGAAACAACCCAAAAAACTTCAAATGGCTCCACAAAGCTTGTCTGCTGTAAGTCTCCCGAAGCCCCGAGATCACAACCTGATCTGAAGACTGTGCAGTTAACACTTTTATCTCAGCAGCCACGGTGATGATTTTGACTTAAAAGGGGGTTTAAATAACGTCTTTTCAGATCACTCGGGATCTCTTTACCGTGAAGCTCCAGAAATGTTTTGTAGACTTTCGTCCCTTAAAGCATCAACATTCAACTGATCTGAAAACCTAAAAATCAAATTCACCCCTCACACAGTATTCCGCGGACAGCACATTTAACCTCTGTGGCTCTCTGAAGAAGACAATAACCCTCAGCCGTTTCAGCTTGACTGATGTCGGCTGGCTGCTGCAGCTATTACACTCTCACTTTCCGTCCCTCCCTCTCTCTCTATAACACAGTTGGTGTCGCTCGCTCCATTTCCAGCTGACTGATGTTGAATGATCATCGCTGACCATCGCTCTCTCTCTCTCTCTCTAATGTCTTTCTATCTGATAACTGAGGCAATAAAACTCAATCCAATTCCAGCGGCCATTACTGACATCACTCTCCCCTCTCTCTAGTTTACAGTGGCAGGTGCCATTGACGGTCGCAGTGGGAAATGAGTCCAGTGTTGGTTCAGAGAGCCTCATCTGGATCAACAACAAGACAGGTACGGTCCTGACGGTGTGCTAGAGTAATGAAACACTGCTTTTTAACCTTAATTGAAAGTCTCCATAACAGTTCATTCTAATCATCCTGCTTCACATGGGATAATGAGCCGATAGCTTTGGGAATATTAAGTTAGGTTAGCGGCACAGATTAGCTCCTGATCACATATTAATTATCTCATTATCTTGAGATGTGTGATTTGTGTTTAATGGAGAAAAAAAGTCTTGCTCACAGGGATTTTACTTTGATGAAAAGCTCTTTATTTTTTCAGTGTTTGTCGGCAGAGGGAATAAACGTCCTTCTGTTTGTGTTGTTCTGGAGTTCATGGAGAATGAAGCTCATTCTAGGTCTTCTGTTTTTAATCGTTTTCTGGGGAATTAAACTTTTTTTTATTCTTTTATGGAGAGTGAAACCCATTGGTTAGTTTTTGAGGAATAAGACTTTTAAGTTCTGTTTTTGTGTTTTAGAGGATGGAACTCTTTCTAGGTCTGGTTTTGGAAAATAAAGCAAGTTGTTTTCAAGAGACAAAAACCTTCTTTTCTTCTTGTTCTGGATTTTTTTGAGGAAATAAAGCTAGATATGCTTCGGTTTTTTAGAGTTTTTGCAGTTTGCTTTGTTTTTTTAGAGTTTTTACAGTTTGTGGTTTTTTTCTAGAGTTTTTGCAATTTGCTTTTTTTTTTTAGTTTTTATAGTTTGATTGTATTGTTTTGCTTTTTTGGAAAATATTTATTTTTTAGATTTTTTTTTCAAAGTTTTGTGTCTATTTGTGAAGAATGAAAATGTAGTTATTGTTAGACTTTAGGTTTTCGAGAAAAAAGTTTATTCCAGGTGTGTCATGGAAGTTAAAACTCATTCAGATGTTTTGCTTTGAACTTTGGAGACTAAATATTGCTCTGGATTGAATAAATTTGTTGTTAAATCTGTTTTTGGAGAACACAACTCAGTCTCTATAAAGCTGGTTTTGCTTCAGTTTTTGGAGAATTAAGCTAATTCTGGTTCTAGTTTTGGAGATTTGAAGTCTGTCTGGGTCTGATTTGGGAAAATAAAGAGTTCTTTTTACCGTTTTTGTCTGTTTTTGGAGAATAAAGAATATACTGGATATGTACAAGGAGAATAAAACTCTTTCTGGTTATGTTTTTGAGGAATAAAGCTGGTTTGAGCTTTTGGTTTTAGTTTCTGAGAAGAGAACTCTTTTGGGTCTTTCTCTGGAAAACTTGAATGAAACTAATTCTGGTTCTAGTTTTATTCAGGAAATAATTATTCCCTCTGGTTTAGTTTTTTGAAAGTAGAACTTGTTCGGCTTCCAGTTTTGAAGAGAAGGACCATCCCCGTTCTGTCTTTGGAGAATTAAACTAATTCCCGGTTTGTTTTTAGAAACTAAATTGTTCTAATTACCTTTTATTTCAGTTTTTGGAGAAAGACTGCATATACTCTTGGGGAAACCACTCATTCTGGTTCTGTTCTGAGAAATAACCCGCTCAGGTTGTGTGTATTTACAGCTATTGACAGGTGGTGGACCTGTTTTTGGTAGAACTCCAACTACTTGCAAAGTACGTGGTGATAGGAAGAAGTTTCTAAGAGCAAGACGTCAAGACAGTTTAGTTTTAACCAGTGGGAAAGAAGTTGAGAAAGTGGTCCGGACTTGTGTCAGAAGCTATTTTCCTCTCTTTTCTCACCTGGCCGTTAAAAAAAGAAGCTGACAACCTGAACTCAAAGGTGCTGTCGGCACGATAGGTGTAAAAGATCTCACAGTTTATATTTAACTATAGGTTTTATATTCTCTCCTGCATTTTGTTTAGTAAGAATACAAGTTTTTGTTGGTCTTTTACGCACAGATTCCACCCAAGATTGCAAATAATTACCAGATATGTTCATCTGGCCCACGTACAATGTAGAATAATGGCACCCCAGTTCACTCTTAACCAAAACTGGAACTGGCACTATTCAGGGTCTTATTGGTTCACTGTTTGCTGGCACATGGCCTGCTTATGGCTCAGATCTGGCAAACAAGAGTGGACCCAAGTGCCATCATTCCACCTGGTATGTGGGCCAGATCTGGACCACATACCACCTTGTAGTCCCCAATAACGGATCCATTGCATCCATATGAGTCCTCCATATTTGCTTGACTTTTTAGGGTCTTCTTTTTCTGTTATTATTATTATTTCAGAATCCCACATGATTGGTCAGATGGATGACAAAACCTGGTTGCTAGGCAACATCAACCAGACGGGCTACTTCCGCGTGAACTACGACCTCCCGAACTGGAAACTGCTGATCCAGCAGCTCCACAGAAACCATCAAGTATGACTGTCTGTCTGTCTGTGAGGGAGTCTGTCTTTGTTTAAAGGGGAATTCCAGTGTTTTTAAACCCAGTATCCATATTTACATGTTTTGTAGTCTAAATGATTCATACTCACAGCTGCAACGGCAACTACGACTGTCAGAGTCACGTCCACTAAAAGTGCCTGTTTTTGCCACCGACATGAGGATGTTCTTCTAAGTGTCATGACAGGAAAGACTCTTATGAAGAAAGAACCTTTTGTTGAATAATAAGATCTTTTTTGAACCCAAAACACAAGTTTCACTCACCGAGAAGTCTGTCTCCTAAATCTGGTGAGAGGTGAGTTGTTGCGGGAAGAAGACGGTGGAAACGTGACTCGAGTACGTCGACGAACCGCCAGCAAGACTTTATATCCAAACACATGGCTGACTGAGTGATTCTGACGATCTAGATGAGGTAACAACTGTAACAGCTCATCTCGTGAGATTTCAGAGCAAGACTCTCTCCTTGAAAGAGACTTCAGGCGCTTCAGGATCTTTCTCTTCAGATTAACAAAAACGAGCACTTTGTGGCGGACGTAGCTTTGATGGTTGCAGTTGCCCCAAAGGATCACATTGCAGTCGTTGCAGCTGGAGGATCTCGTGGACCGATCCCAAAACGTCTGAATGATTTACACACCCAGACATGTAGATACAAGGCCCAGGTTTAAAATACACCAGAATTCCCACTTGAACTCTCTCTTTGCTTTCTGTTTTGTCCGTCTCACACTCTGCCTTCTCTCTCAGATCATCTCTGTTGGAAACAGGGCGGGACTTATCGATGATGCCTTCAACCTGGCCAGGTGAGTCTTCCTTTGACCACAAAACATAAATATTGGTTCAAATATGATCTTAAAACCCGTTTCATGACATTTTTATCAGCTTTAATGTCTCCATGATGGCAACAGTCACGACAGGAGGCGTTATGTTTAACGTCCCATTGTTGTGAACGCAATATCTCAAGTACTCCTTAAGGAAATGTCTTCAAATATGGTGCAAATGTTCACTTGGACTCAACATTGAACTGATTAGAGTTTGGAGCCCAAATGTCAAAGTTTAAGGTCACTGGGACCTCATGGCGCCCTGCTCTTGTGAGCGCCATATCTCAAGAACGCATTATGGGAATGTCTTTGAATTTGGTGCTTTGACTCGAGGATGAAGTGATCAGAATTTGGACAATTGACATGATAATTACAATTGAATGTGGCTTAAAACTGTCTGATAGGGTGAATTGATGAGGTTATGACATTTGATGCCCAAAAGGTCAGAGGTTAACTTCACTTCAACGCCACAGCAACAGGACCGGTGCATTGAGGCCTCTATTTATCATTTCTCTGGGTTCATAAGCTCGTATCTGTTTATAGAGATTACCCGTCTTTCAACTTCCAACCCCAATTTCATGTCTCAAGTTGCTAATCTGACTGTAAACACACGGAAGAGGAAGTATTGGCTCAGACATCCGTTGGCTACACCGTCAGCCCAGAAACGTTGGCCTTTGCCCCCCGAAGCTGAATCATCATCAGACGAAAGTTAATCCGTTCCAAGATTTAAAAACCCCCTCGTTCAAAGAGTTCTGTCTTCACAAACACACAGAGTGGAGCGAACGCTGTATTATAACAGAAGACTGTGGTGGACACAACAATCTGTTTCCTGTTCAGACGGCCTCATCTGTCTCTGAGCCTTTGGAGACATCCGGACTCAGAGGGAGACTCCAGCCGGGCTGATCTATTGTTTCTGTCTCTTTCTGTTGGCTTTTAATTGCTTCACTTTGAGGCGTCTGTTTGTTGAAGAGGACGGATGATGTGTCTGCCTCCCTCAGATACGTCTGTTTTGATGGACCGGGTTTTCTGAACGGACGGATACATTTCGTCGTTTGTTCAGCTGACAGAACCGAGGAGGTGCTTTTGACGGAGTTCAGCTCAGACCTTTGGATTCTCATACACAGATTTACATTCACACGCGGGTCGTCTGGATGGAGCTGATTCCCTCACATCCACAACCTCGTCGGCTCCGGGATTAACACTCTTGCTTTTGCAGAGGGAGTTTAGCTTCTCTCTTTGCATATTCAACCCTCAGTCGCGCAGCCTCGCTTTGTGTAGATGCTGAAAACCACAGGAGATAACAGACGCCATTATAAATGTGATTTTACAGCACTTTTACACCTGGAAATGTATCTGAGTCGGCCATTGTTGTGTGACATCAGACTTGAGTGGCGTTTCTTTGTAGTTTTTCGAGCGCGACTTGTCTTGAAACGCTGCATTAGGAAACACGGGCTGCCACTCATATTCCATGGAGGATGATTGACGTTTCTTGTAATGTTAACTGACGCTTGAAAAGTCAAATTGTCAGCCTCCTGGTGAGTTTAAAACCAGCCACACAGACGCAGAGTGTGCGAGAGAACGAGTAAATGAGGGCGTTTCATGTGGCTCATGTATTGAAGCAGACATAAATAACCATCAAACACTCAGCGGATCAACTTGTGATGTTTGGGAGATTTCAGTTTCAGTTTCCTCCTCTGATTTTTCCACATTTCATCCCGTCATCACATCCGTTCAAACACCAGACAGACACACGAGTCGATGCAGCAGGATCACTCTTGTTTTTGTTGTGAGACGATCGGGCTTCAAATGCCACCATAATTTTTTTAATCCGTCCGATTTGTCTTTTCTTTTTAAGTTCTTACTGTCATGAAGTGACATTTAGCTCCCAGTGAGGCGGGCGGGCCGACTCGTGGTGATTTAGATTTCACCAGTGGGGACGACACTTTGACAAGTTAAAATGTCATCCTGACTGGTTGTAATCTTAAAGGTCTTGTTTGTGAGAAAGAAGATTTTTGAGTCTCATTCTCAAAACGTCTGTTACCGACGCTTTGGGATAGTTGGTCGAGTAAGCATCCAAAAAACGTCAACATTTATTTGTGTTTTCACGAGTTGGGAACGTTAAAAGAATATTTATATGTTCTGCAGCTGAGAGCGTACGTTACAGTTTTTATTAATTTCAATGCACGTTTTTCAGACACAGCTGAAAACGAGGAAATGGATGATGTAAAAATAAAGATTTGTGAATGATCTGTACACCTACACTTAAGTACAGAAGTCTGTATACATGTCGACTCTTCTGCAGGTTGTAAACGGTACAAGCAGTTCAAGGACATGAAGAATAAGTACTGACAACAAGTGTTCACTGTGGATGGATTATGTACATTTCCTGTTTAACCCCTTAAGGAACATAGGAACACCCTTCACCAAACAAACACCCTTCGTAAAAACTAATAGTTTTAAGCATCAGATCTTAACAGTATATACTCACTGTTGGAAAGCTGAGACTGTCTTGATTATTTTATTCAAACACAAAGGAAAAAAGTTATTTCCAGACCATGTAATAGCCTTCTAAACTCACCATGACACAACATTAGAAAGAGCCCTCTACCGCAAGAAGCAAGAATGCCTACATACCTTTGGAGTGTTCCCTTTTTCCACAGCTACAACGTCATGCCACAAGTTTTTTACCCAAAACTAGCTACAAGTGTCAAATAAGCAAGAAACCCTGCAGGGTCTTAGCTTTCATTTGAGACCAAGATTATGTTTCTAGGTAAAGGGGTTCTCAAGTTATAAGCCTTTGTATCTCAGTAGGAGCTCTTGGAAAAAAAGGACCCAAGTAAAACACACAGACATGCCTTTAGAAAAAAAAATTGTGAAACATTTTTAGTCTTTTGACCTCAAGTTTTGAGTGTAGCAAGCTGAGACCTGTGGCTATGGCCTAATTGTGTCTGCTGTGTCCATAGACATACCTGAACCCTTATATCTTAGTCAGTTATTGACATTTGAATTGGACGAAAACCAAAACCTGTGTTCCAACCTCTGTAACTCTGAGTCAGTATGTCATAGAATCACACTTACACTTCTAGAAAATACTTGAGGGTGTTACCTTTCCAATGGTGCCAAGCACATCCCTGAGTCTCAAACTATGTGGGAGCTGTCATGCTTTTAATTTCGGTATGTAGTTTTGGAAAAAGAACCTTAAAATGGGGCGTTCACTAAGAGCATAATGTACATAATCCATAAGCTGTTGGGTTGAGAAGGGTTAAGTGTGCTCGCCATTTTATTTTTTATGCATTCTGGAGACTCGCAGACACAAATCATGTCGCTGCGTTCGCTCCTCTTATTGAAAACAAGCCACAGTTATGGACAAAAACATGTGAATCAGGCCGAGTTGATAATAGTTTCTGTTCCCGGAGCGTCACGGCTGCCAGGATTACACCGCCGCCTGCAGAGGAAGTGACAGAAGCACTTCAGGCTCTGCGAGATGACCGTCCTCGCCGCTGCATTCAGAGCCGACTACCTGCGTGAAAATAGAAAAAAAGGGGGGAATTCAAAAGCAACCAGAGCCGGACGGAAACTGTGATGATGAACGAGCGACCGGCGAGGCTGAGAGAGAGAGAGAGAGTCGTTTCTCATCGTGATGTTTTCAGCCCGAAGCTTTTTTGAGCGCTGTGACCAAAATCTACTCCGACACAAACCCTACAGCTCAATCTACCCCCTCCTCTCTCCTGCTTTCTTCTCTGTTTGCCTCTCTCAGCCATCTGTCTGCTGTCATGTTGAATGAGCAACAGCTAGACGGCGCGATGGCGTCCTCCTTTTTATTTTGGTGTGTGTTTTCACAGTTGTGTGTGTGTGTGTGTGTGTGTGTGGTGTGCGTTGATGAGTTGGGCGCTCAGCAGGAGGTTTGCGTCGGGACAGGAAAAAAAAGACACACAAGTGCAGATCCGTTGATATTCGCTCTGACAGCAGACGAACGCTCGTACTCCAGCCTGTATCTGTCGCTATGGTAACGCCGAACATCACAACGCCACATCAGAGGACGCGGCGGCGAGGCGTTGTGGTTCTGATGTGGCTGTCGTCTGGGTTTTGTAGGCCTCAGAGTCCTTCAGAGAGTGTTTTTTTTTTTTTCTAAAGAGGTCAAAGATGTGTTTTTAAGTGAAGAGCTTCACTTTTAACAGCTTTATATGACCAAAGTGGAAGAAAGTCCCTGTCGACGGAGCGTTGTGTGGATTCTTCTGATGTTCACACAGACTGCGTTTCACTCAGTGCTGTCGGGGTGGCGCCATGAAGAACGGAGCTTGATGTGGCTGCTAACAAAGGACGTTATATTCACAGCGTTGGAGGCGGAGCTCCGTTCAGTCCTGTAAAAGCTGCTCAGCGGCGTTTTGAAGCTCGTCTTCCCGGCTGTGCAGCACTTCTCTGGACCGAGCCGGCTAACATGCGGTTTATGATCGTGGCGCTCTTCTAGACTTTCAGAATGTTATTGGACCAAATGACTCACATTCTGGGGTTCATCCAGCATTTCACAGACGCTTCTTTAACAATGTAAAAATGTGGGAAAAAGCAGTTTTGTGCCGCAGTGCATCCTGTGATGACACCGTTTGGGCGCTACGAAAACTGCCCTCAGAGCCTGGCGCTCTTCCTGTGGGCTCGGTGGTACCAGCCGACACCATCTTGGTAGAAGTTGACTTCAACTGACTCCCAGTTCATCTCAAAAAAGAATATTTTACTGTACATTAGCTGTAAACTAGTGTGCAACAGAAGTCATGGAGGGTGTGTGTTTGTGTTTGTGTTCGGTTTTGCCACCGAACAAAGTCAGCACTCACCAGAGACTCTGTTTCTTTCTGTTATCCTTCAATGTCGTTTCTTTTTCTTTCTCTTCTCTGTACATTCATGCAGTGAAGTACATTTCCCTCCATTCAGCAGCTGAATAAGGAGACGACGGTACATTACAGTATCTCAGCGCCTGGAGATAAAGGAGAAACAATGCCACTTCCTGTTTGGTTGTGTAAAAGGCAGACGTGTGTCCTTGGTGCTGCAGAACGACTCGATCTCATCCGGGATGAACAAATCATCTGCAGCGACCATGAAAAGATGTTTTATCCTCTGCTGGGTCCACAGGTCGGTCCTGCAGGAGTTCAGCCTCTCTCAACATAAAGACTTTGTGCAGGGGAAACGCCTCGCGAGCTCCGTGACAGAAGTGACAGAACACAGCGACGTTATTTCAGCGTTTTGCTCTGATTGCGATCATTGATTTCACTTCTGCAGATCTTTAATCTCTGAATTAATCTGAGAAATGCTGATTCTGCTCACACTTCTACCGGCTGAAGCTTGAGTAATTCATGGGGCGCTAAATGCTTATTGGTGGTGGCGGGAATGTGTGTGTGTGTGTGTGTGTGTGTGTGTGTGTGTGTGTGTGCGTGCGTGTGTGTGTGTGTGTGTGTGTGTGTGTGTGTGTGTGTGTGTGTGTGTGTGTGAAGCTAGTTTAGCAGTAATAAATGGCTGTGTCTCTGTGAGTGTGCGCTTAAACTCTGATGGATGTCGCCTCGCCTTCTGTGTGTGTGTGTGTGTGTGTGTGTGTGTGTGTGTGTGTGTGTGTGTGACCACTGCAGTCCCTCGTTAGCTCTCCACTGAGCCTTGCTAATGGCTAATGGACAAACAATTAACTGGCCCTTAACGAAGTTAACAAGTTAATGAGCTCGTTAAGGCCGGGAGAGAGACACACACTCACACACACACACACACACACACACACACACACACAGACTGTAAATGAGAGGGAAAATTGAAAATCTATAAAGTCTTCACTTCTCTGTGAACTGAACAACCTGACTAACAGATTAAAGCTCTGCTCGTCCTCCGGAGCTTTACTGAAGCTGTGAAGCTCGTTTAGAGGTCGAGGGGTTTATCCTCTGAGGAGCACGAGACTTTACCTGTCTAACATTTAGAAACCTGCACAAACCCAAGTCCAAACAGTCTGTAGACGTTCAGTAGAAGTACTGATTTATCTTCTGTACTCCAGTACAGTAATAGATTACAGTTCTGACATGTACTCAGAGTATCAGAGTAAAAAGTCTCCCTCTGAAGGACATTTGTGCTCAAAGCTAACTGAAGCTCACGTCATATTAATAGAATTCACAGACTATTAAAGTTAAAGGTAGAATCAGTAGGATTTGTTCCCAGCTGTTCCTGAACGCACCACAAAGACAGTTGATTGTTGAGTCTCATTCCCAGGACGTCAAATAGACACATGTTGGGTTGGTAAAGCGTCCCGAGCAGCAACAAAGAGAGAAAATCAGAAACTCTCTGCAGATACGAGACACTAACACGCCTTTTCTCCACATTCCAGTCTCCCTCTCTGTCTGTTTACGCCTTCTTACGGCTTTTACAATCAGTCCTGTGATGTTGGGAAATAAAAATAATACATAATTCACCTCAAATGCATCAAACTAAAGTAACGAGCCTCTTTTAAAATGTGAGGAGGAGAAAGTTCAGATATTTGTGTTCAGATGGAGAGAGGAGAAGTCACAGAGATACTCAAGTAAAGAAACCTGAAAAATCATGAGAAAAGTCCAGTAATCTAGTATTTGTACTTTGTTACTTCCCACCTCTGTTTCTCAACTGGACCAGTCCTCTGCAGGACTACAGTTGTGTCGACACCAGGAAGTGATCGATCCCGTCCATGTGGCCTGACTGTAACTGCCTGTGAAACTGCAGATTGTTGTTTTCAAACTTCAACAACACGACAAACATCTGACGTGTCAGTTTGCGAGCTCAGCTAGCCGTTTCCAGTCTTCGTGCTAAGCTAACTGGCTGCTGAGTCCTTGTTGGCACGTCTTTCTGCTTTTAGCAACCCTCCCGGCAGCTTCTTCAGGGTAACAAGCCCGACCTTTATCTAAATGAATTGGTATGGAGCTATAAATTCACTTTCAGTAATCGCTGGGCTGTATAGTCATCATATAATCTCCTCTGTGCTCATTAGAAGTCCGTCTGCAGCCGCAACAAATTGGTCGAAACTGAGCTGGATCTCTGCTGTGCAGCTCTCACGTCACGGAATTTATTTTCAAAATGCTTTAAGTGGTTCGTCTCTTATAACATCTCCGCTGTCGCTTCATTTTTAACGTTCAGCGCTTCATTCGACACTCCTTCCTTCCTGTTCCCTCACAGATTTAGTATTCAGGGCCTGAGAGACTTTGTCTTTTATACAAATGAACAAGTGGCTGTGGAAAAAGTAAGAAGACACTTTATAAAAGACAATTTTCGTACAAAAGGATTGAAAACAAAGAGTTCCAGGATGTTTCTTAATATTGTTGCCTCTCAATATCTTTTGAGGAAATGAGAAAATACTTGGAGGACGACGGCGGCGGCGGCGGCGGAACGAAATGAAAAGGCTGAGAGAAAAATATCTTCACTGAACAACACGGAGACAAAAGGAAACACTTGTCGTTTCCTTGACGACAGGTGCCGCGATGTTCGCCCTCGTGCTGAAGTGGAAAACACTGATGCAGAGATAAAAAAAAAAAAAGGCGAACGGATCGATGGTCACCACTTTCTCTCGCTCTGCCTTCTTGTTTAGTCCCGTGGCTCGTTTGAAGCGTGTAAACAGGAAGTCTCAGCGAGCTCAGTGGATTATGGTAATGCCTCAGAGGGCCCAGGTGCATGATGGGAATGGAGATGAGCGTGCGGAGGTTGGTCGAGGTGGATATTGAGGCAGATTATGGAAATATGAAGGTCTGGAATTTAGAGTTTCCTCGGCTGTGCGAAGACTTAGAGAGTCTTATCTTAAACAGATTAACTTCCTGCGGAGGTCTCTCTCTCTCTCGCTCGCTCGCTCTCTCTCGCTCGCCCATTCCGTCTCTGCAAATTAAAAAACAGTCCGAAAGACATTTTCAGTACCAGAACATCCGTCCGTCCGTCGCTCACTTTGACGGACAGCTCCTCAGTAAAGGTCAGCGTCGGTCGGACATTCTCTCCCGCTTCACTCTCATCGGTCACTTCGCTCCTCAATCAATAATTAGAATAAAACCAATAAAACCAACATCACCCCTGCAAGTTCACTTTCTGTCCTCGACTGGCCGCCGCATTCATATTCATGAGGTGGTGGGTGGGGCTGAAGGTCGATGCAGGCGGCAGGTGAGCGCCTTCCAACCCCCCAAAACATCATTAATGTTAATGAATGCACAAAGGAAGCTCGTTAATATTCATGAAGCGGTGGCTGTAACCCGGGCAGCTAAATAGCTCCGATGGCATTTAGAGGCCAAGTTTTTCTTAATGTGTTCACACTGTAGTCTCACACACACACACACACACACACACACCACGGAGACCTGAGGGCCACACCTGAGGGTTAAAGAGCAAATGTGCATCAGGATTTGGCTTCAAATTGAATTCTTGTACCTGAATTCACCTCTGTGTGTCCCGGACTGTGTTTTATTTAAAAAGATTGGAGTTCGGAGGAAGAAAAGCCGTCATAAAATATGAAGTACGGGAGGCCAAATGGGCCAAAAATGCACTATAGTTATGAAAAAAAGTTTTAAGAAGGGAAAAAGACCAGAACATAACAACACAACAAAAGCACAGGAAACAACACAACACATGATGTGACACACATTTATAAGATGACGACAAAGTACGGTGGCTGGGATGTGCCAATCCAGGGAGCGAGTTTGATTTAATTACGGGAATTTGGAAAACAGAAAAAACAGAAACCAGTTTGAAGTTTCCTGGAGATGTGTTAAAGAAATAAGCAGATATTTACTATTAACTCAGAGGATCATCATTAAATAATATGGGGTCATTTCAACAATTATTGAAGTAATTGTTGTGATAATTTGTGGGCAATTACTCGGTAATTACCACCTGCTCACTATGAAATTAGCAGATCTGTAAAATTAAGTTTTATTGTGTTTTGTTGCCCTTTGAAACAGGACTTGGTAGCAGTAACACGAGATTTATCACACAAGAAAAGTTCAATTTATAAGTAATTTAAGGTGTGTATGGTCTGGCTTCAAATTTAATTAATTTGTATGAAAGGCCAAAAAGGGCAAAAGTGCGTTTCATTTCTGTGTTGCATGATGTTATAATGTTAAAGGGGGACAAAACAGGAAACACCCAAGTTACTTTGCTACTACAGTGTGACTTGGTCTTGGATAACCAGCGGCTAATGTTAGCAAACTACAATCCTGCTGTCCAGTTAAAGTCCAGTAAAAATGGAAGGACATACAACGTTTGGGGCCATAATTTGAATAAAAACTCATGTTTACGTGATCTTAACATTCGGTAAGAATATTGACTTTTCATGTGAATGGCAGCTGCTTTAGATTGTCGATTAGCAATCACACCTTGTTCTCAAATTTGTGTAATACTTATATTTTATACTTTCAACAGCCAAAAGAAAAAAGGGCAAAAACGTCAAGACATTTTTTTTACACAATTGTGCATATAGAGCCAGTTAAATGCTCTTTTTAGTGATTTGAAGTTGTTCTTGTTTGTTGTTCTTCTTTTATTTCCACCATGATTGACTCTGTTGTGTAGAGATGATGTTAAGTTTATCATTAAGGGAAATTGTGATGTCGTGAGTCTGGATTTAAATATGTGACATGCTTTCAAAACGTAACCGTCCTCTTTTTCTCACCTCTCTCGCTCCTTCAGGGCCGGGTACCTCCCACAAGGTGTTCCCTTGCAGCTGATTGGCTATCTGCCGGAGGAGACGTCCTTCCTGCCGTGGCATTCGGCCAGCCGAGCGCTCTACCAGCTGGACAAACTGTTGGACCGCACAGACGAATACAGCCTGTTCAGTGTAAACACCCAATCAATCAATTACCATCTCAATCAGTCAGTCAGTCAGTCAGTCAGTCAGTAACAGCTCCATGTTAGCAGAGTAAACTGTCCCTTCAGCGCTGACAGCTGGCTGTCTGTTAATTAACACTTAACGGTGTGTGTGTGTGTGTGTGTGTGTTTCATGTGTGTGTTTATCCAGGACTATGTGCTGAAGCAGGTTGCGTCGCGGTACCATCAGATGGGTTGGCCAACGAACGTCCCTGGAAACGAGGGAAATGTCCTGCAGGCGTCCTACCAGACTGAGTATGCAACACACACCACACACTCCTCTTAATATCATCATGCTAATAACACAGAGGGCCCTTTTTTAATCACGGAAACACGATGCCAAGTGCAAAGTGGCAGCTCTGTGGTGCACAGAAGGTGTGAGCGTCTCCAGGCACAGCTGCTAATGTGGCTCACGTATGTGCAGCCGCACAGTGTAATCAAATATTAATGATTATTAAATACAGTCAGTCACATCACTGCCAAACACTGGAAGTTAGCAGGAATTTACTGAGTCACATGTTGTGCTTTGGAAGCTATTAGTCATCAAACCATCCTGTAGTTTCTCATGTTGCAGAGGTTAACTAATGGCCCAGAGGGTTTGCTTGTTGGCCATCTTGAATTTATGTCCACAAGAGTCGTGAAAAACTGATTTTCTGAACCACACAACATACAAAGACTAATTAACACCATTCTTTATATAGTCCTGACACAGTGACAAACAGTTGCGAGAAGTTTATTTCTACAAAACCACCAATAAGTTAACTTTCCGTTTGTTTAGGTTGAATTTTCTATTTGTCTCTCATCACAACACTGTTCGTGCTCGAAAAACACCTGGTTGGTGTTAGAAAGACTTCCTGGTTTGACTTAAAATACCTGATTTAGTCTCAGAGATGGTCTGACTTACCGTGAGAAAAACCCTGTTTTGATTGCCATTTTGCAGCCTTGTTGGATATAATAACTCCACCTCCTGATGTGATAGTCAGCTAATAATCATGTTTTATTGTGAAAATCGAGTCAAACCTTCGTGTAAAAACATAATTATGATACTCGCCGCCGTCCTGCCAGTGGAGAAGTGTCGATCTCAGAATGTGACGTAACCTGGAGGACAGTTAAGGTGGAACTACTGTCTTCCAGCAACAACGCGACGCGAGATCTCACATGACTTTTTCAGCTTTTGATTTCAGTATCGTTTCTTATATGAGGCTCCTTTTTCAACTTCAAGGTCAATATTGTTTTTCGCTAACGACAAAACAACTAATTATCTTGCGTTTATATGGAACTAAGCTTTAGGAGCGTTCCACCTTAACTGTCCTCCAGGTTACGTCACATTCAGAGATCGACACTTCTCCACTGGCAGGACGGCGGCGAGCGGAACAAGCTACTGCTAACGTGAGTTGTTCAAAAACCTTCTTTTTAGTAAACTCTGTGTACACAAACAATGTTCTCAATGCTCGTGTTCATGTGTAGAGACCCTGGTGATACTACCAGCAAAGTTTCATGTTGTGTCGAGACTTCTTACTGTTTTAAAAACAGAGATTTTGATGCTATCGTAAAAGTGCCCGTAGAACTCCCATTGAAAATGAGTTTGACCCGAAAACGAAAATACGGTAAATCTTAAAAGTGCCTCTTTCATCGTAATTATGCTTTTATACGAAGGTTTGACTCATATACATTCACAAAAAAAGCCTTGGTTGTATTTTGGCGAGAGTTTCACTTTAGCCGACATTGTATCCTGGACATGAACACATCGCTGACAACTGAAAACCTCAGTATGAGAATATGAACTTTAAGAAGCCGTGCACAGTCAGAGTGGTTGTTGGTTTACAGATAAACCAACTTGATCAAGACGATGGCAGTTTCTCCTCCGCTTCCATCCTCTGCTGAGTTTAAATAAATAATTCCCCTCTCACACCAGACAACAAACCCACTAACACCCACCGCCGTCTGGCTCCTGTCTCAAACACTCAGGTGAAACAGGTGAAGTGAAATGTCTCGTTCCTCGACACGATGCATCTCATTCAGAATATTCTTAATTAAGGCTCATCAAGGAAAATTAAACTCCCACACACTATCAGCTTAACTTGCAATTAAGTTTCATAACCAAAATGTTTCGGCCCTCGATCTTCTCCTACGCACCTGTCGATTCTCAGGTGTGCGAAAGCTGCACTCTGTAATTAGGACTCTTTAAAAACAAGTTTACATCTTCTGAGTGTCTGATGAGGTGTATGATCTGCTGCTTTTTCACTGATTTCATTTATTTCCGGCGTCTCCTGACAATTAAATAAGTCAATCACTTATTTTTAGGGTGTTTACCTGCGTTTTCAAACCTGTACATAGATGCTAATTTAGTGTAAAAGTGGTATAAGTTCTGGATCTTTGTCTGAACTAGATGCAAAAACTGGTTTCCACCGCCAGACAAGACATTTTTTAAAAAGAAAAGTTCACATTTTCCTTCCTCTCCGTCCGTCTCCAGGGAGCTGCAGAGGGAGCTCATCATGTTAGCTTGCAGCTTCGGGAACAAACAGTGTCACCGTCAGGCCGTCGCCTACATCTCTGACTGGATCTCCAGCAACAAGAACAGGTAAAAAAAAATAAAATACACCCACATATACACGCTGCACATTGTCTGTACTGGTGGAGCTACAGGTTGCTCCGGGAGTGCACAGAAAAAAAACAGTAAAAGACGACTGAATTATTCTATTTGATTGGACGGTGCAGCTGTGAGGAAGCTGTGGACTCTTTCTGTGTGCACATGTGAGTTCAGTCGGATCCTGAGCCGAACACAAACACTCCCACAGACACTCGGTGCATCTGTTGCTCACGGCTAACGTCTGTACAGTCGGTTTACTGGCTGTTTGCGGCGATTAAATTCAAATTTTCCGGCTGTCAGATTCATGCAAATGGCACAAGGCGGAAAAATATGCGTCTCTTTCCATCTGCACACCTTTAGGTTTGAATATTTTACTCTCAGTCATGCTGACACCGAGTGACAGAAGTTCTGCTTTGACTTTTTGTAAACTGTGAAAGGTAACAGACACAACATCCATCATGCGTTTGTTTTAGTTTCTTTTCTCCCTCCTCCTTCCTCTAACTTTTTCTCTTTCATGTGCCGCTGGTTCGTTCGCTCCCTCCCTCAGTGGGATCTGCAAAATTAGATTTCAAACAGCAAATCAAATAGAAACAGATGCTGGTGTGTTCTGTAAAGGACAACGGGGAGCCGGTGATAAGAGACATGCTTAAAATTAAAAAACACTGAATTAAACACCGTCTCTGACTCCAGCCTGCACGACCATTTTTATGAATGGATTCTTGGAGAAGAAGTTCTGCGAAGGAGCTGCAGCGGGTCACGTCCTCGCTAATATCCGAAAACATGTTAACGTGTAGGCTGAACGGTAAATATTCCTCGCTCTCTCCCGGGCGGCTCTCGTGACGACCTTTTGGCTGCGAGTTGGAAACGCCCTACTTTCCTGTGTGGCCTTTGAGAATTTGAGAGGCAATTTAAAAAATGCTCCACGCTCGGCGGTGAAAAAGTGCAGGGTAAGTCCACATTCATGCAGGATTAATCTCTCCAGGGAAGATTTTTTTTATATTTCATGCTCTATTCAGTGATTTTAATCCCATCTGGAGAGCACATGTATGTGGTTTCCCTCCCCGTGCCAGCGTATTCATTTCAAAAGCACTTTTTATCAAAAGGCTCTTATAATTGGAGTCTCATCAGGAGGAGGCTCATCCGACCTGTCTCCACGAGAACACACGGATCTGGACTTAATGTAGCACTCTCAGCTCATTAGTTCTGTACTTTCCAGTGATGTGTATGAAACTACAGTTACAGTGAGGACGGTGAGCTTCTCATGTGAATGAATCAAACAGCAGACCTGCGTCACACCTGCGTCTCCTCCGTGTTGAAGGGTGTCAGGAACCACCTGCTGTAATATGACTCAGGCTCAAATCCTGTGCAGAAGAATGAGTTTAATTACAGCTTATATTTTAAGGCCTTCATCCCCCTGGTATATTAATCATGTCCCACTGGGGTTTTATTCCAAATTAGCCGTCTAAATGGTCCAAAAAGCTAAAATGTTTTCAGACTCATCCAAGTGTGGCTGCAGCCATTGATGGATTAACCTGGTGGGGGGTCCTGGGGCAACAATGAGCTGCTGGGCCCCGATGTAACCCTCCTTCCTCACACTCCCATTGTGTTCAGTGCTTCTGTGGTGGAAAACTACCTGAGCCCATGAGGTGTTTTCATTAAATGCATTCAGTACCATGCAACAAATTGAGCACAATTTGGAAATAATTACGGAAAATGCAGAATATGTCTTTTTTTTGGGGGGGCTCCTTGTCAAAACAAAACACAAAGACTTGCTGAATTAAGGGGGTCGGTGCAGAGCCAGAGTCACATGTCAGCGACGGGAGGAGAGCTCAGAGACTTTTTGGATTAAAAAGTGGATTTATCTTCACTCCTGTTGATCAGCCTGACTGCAGCAGTGATCCGTGGAGGTGAACTCCATCGTGGTGTTCATGCTCTGTGATATCAGACTGGAGCTGGAGAGAAAATGATGAACGTAATGTCACAGAGAGAGAACCAGAGTGTCTGGTGAGTGCTGAGTTGAGTCAGAGTTGACCTGAATAAATGATCCACGGAGAAAACCGCTTCGCTGCTGGTGAACACATCATCAAACGTGAAAATCTATGTGACGTGATCGAGGCACACACTTTACATGAGGTCATTTCTTTGCTTGATGTCTTCATGTTTCGTCGTGTTCGCCAAAGTCTTTCCTCATTTTCTGTATCCTGAAAGTACCTTCAGTAAACTTGTAGATTTGGGATACTTTAGGTACACAACCCAACAAAACTTATAAGAACCATTAAGTTGTCTTTAGCCATGCTAGTGGTGTGTGTTGTCATGAAGTTTGGAACATACGTTTCTTTTCCCCTGTTGATGAACTTGTAATATTTAATCAAGTGTCAAAACTCAGATCAGTCCAACGCTTTGAAATCGCAATCAACTTTAGCTGTACTTTCTTTTTAGTGCTAATTTGCAAATCTTAGCATGCTAAAATCCCAAACTTAGAGGTTGAACATAATAAACATTGTACCTGAAAAACATCAACTCCAACTGTATTTATCTGTGATGGGAAATTGGACATAAAAACAGCACATGTGAGCCAGTTCAGCTCTGAATAAAACACGTAAAGTCTCACTGTTTGTCTCGCATATTGCTCATCGATCATTTGTCATCTGCCATCGTGCTTAGTGAAGAGTCACGCTTCTGAATTGGACGCTTCCGTTGGCCCGGACGGCCGCCCTCACAGCCAGCCGGAGCGTCTGATTCAGAAGGCTTGGCTTTGAGCTGCGCTGTGGACCCAAACCGGAGCCACACAGGAGCTTTACTGGGCTCAAAGCAGAGCGGAAAAGTTGCTCTAAGTTTCTCGTCAGGACAGAGAAAGATACTAGAGATATGGAGAGGATCAGCCTGGTACAGAATGACGCTTATTGGGCATTATTTGAGACTTATGCCATGATGCAAATCATGTTTGGCAGGAAAATGAATGGAAATCCCTGGCAAAAATAAAAGACCCAAGGACCCAAGAGAATGGGCTTCACTCACAAACAGAAGACGATAGGAGCTTCAAATCACTTTTAACACAATCCAAAGTTTTATTTTATGGGCTAACATCTCCCATTATGATGTATGAAACTGTTGAGGAGTGATATAAACAATTAGCTGAGCTGGTGCTGATTCTGGAGATGTGTAAAACTTGATGATTCGGTTAAATATGACACCTTCAGACCTCCTCAAACTTAGTTCTTGCCCTGCTACGTACGTCTAGGACACACTGCTCTCTGCACTGGTAATGAGTATTGGCATTGGATATAAATCATGAGTCAAGGAGTCGTTAAATACAGCGTGGATCGACTTTCAACAGATTCATGGCTCAGCTTCACAGGTCCAACGTTTTGGAGCCAATCCAAACAGGCCCATAGAAAACCAGCATGTATATATTTATTTATGCCGAGGCGAATAGGGACCCAAAGAAAAGTTGAAAAAAACCCGAATGTAAATCAGGACTGATCTAAGAGACACTGACTCTGGTGGTGGTAATTTATCCCGTTCTCACAGTTCGGGCTGCTGCTGCTGCTGCTGCTGCCCTCCCAGCACTGATAATTCAAATCACCAATCAATAATCCCTCGGGTTGAATCTCATTTTATTTTAGAAACAGAACAGGATGGTGGGAACGGCCACGCTCAGCTAAACTACTCATGAACCTGACACGAACACGCCTCCCGCCACTGCTGTCCGGCGTGATTGACTTCAGGTGTCAGAGCCGTCAGCAGCCACGAGGATTTCTTAACTGAACTATGACCATTTAATTCTGTCTGTTTAAAGGATGTGTGATGTTTTAATCTGGACGGACACTGTCAATAATGTATTTTGCATCTTAGCTGAGGTGTGAAGCAAAAAGAAAACATCACTAATGACGTTGATTCAAATATCGGCGGTCGGGTCGGTCGTTGTAGCCTGATCGCCGCTCTGGTTAAAGTAACCGCAGTGATCTCTTAGAACTCAACACTTCCTGTATCTGTTTCAAATTAAAAGCCCTCTAGTCTTTTTCAATGGATAGACCCCCCTTCATTTCTCAACAAGGCTTTTATTGTGAAATATTACCAGGAATGTGTTGCGGAGAACTTGGACGTGACAACTTTGGATGTCGCTTCTGTAATCTTTTCTCCAGTTTCATTCAGCTGACGTCTTGTTTTATAATTTTGGTGTTGAACTTAAAGGTAAAGTGACAGTTCCAGTCTTTCGATGTTTCATTTACCTGCAGTAAATGAACGCCATCTCGCCGCCGGTGTGGAGAAGCAGCGATGGAGGGAACAAGGACAAAGATGTATTTTAGCAATCTTAAATTAAAAGTCCTACCTAAAACACATTTATACAGTTAAGTGTACACTATGTTTTTAAGCATTTTTGGCGCGTTACGTTGCCGTTTAACAGCCTTTTCCTTTGGCGCTACATTCCCTCAACCGTACATCGACCGTATTGATACGCACAGGTAGATTGTAGCACAGCACACTAAAAAATGCTGGGTTATTTCGTCAACCCAACTGCTGGGTTATGAAATGTGTAACCCATTTTGGGTCATTATATGGGTTTTGGGTTATTATTTGGGTTATATTTGTGCAACCTATGCATTGGGTTAAATACAGTTGGGTTATATACAGTCTATGGTTAAAATCCATCAACCCAACAAACATCAGTTGACCCAGCACTTGGGATGTCCGCGGGCATTATGGACGTTTCATTAATTAATTTGGTAAATGGCTAAAACCAAACAGATGAACTGCATCCGTGTGTGCTTCCATGATATCGACAATATAAAGATACTTCTTTAATACGTAACGCAAGACGGACAATGTGAAACCTTCAACTTGGCTCGCCGCGACGAGGATGATCTGTTGGGTTGCCGCTCGGTGCTTCGTGGTGGATGACGGGAGAAGTCGACGTGATGACGTGTGACGTGTTGATGTTCAAAGCATAAACATCCCAAGTGCTGGGTCAACTGATGCATTTGGGTAGAATATATAACAAATATGTGTGGTTAAAACAACCCAGATTAGCTGTTAATTTGACCCAGTATTTGGGTAGAATATTTAACTCATCTGTTGGGTTAAAATAGACCAACCCATCTTGCTGGGTCAAATTAACTAATGCTGGGCCGGTGCTATATTGACCCAGCGGTTTGGTTATAGAACAGCCCAAATTGGGTTATTTTTAACCCAACTGTTTTTAGTGTGAGGTAACACACTGACTATGAATAAGCACCTCAAACAACCCCACATCAAAATACCTGAACTATTCCTTTAATCCCTAATAGAAGACAAGCTAAGTTGAATTTTTGTGAGAATGACGTGTCGCAGTTGTCCTGGTGGACTGTAATCATGAGCGCTCATCACGTCCCCGTCGAAGTGCGACATCTAGTGGTGGAAGGTGGTTTTGCCAGTCCAGTCGGGTCTCAGGCTTGATACCAGAGTTTGGGACTTGATTTTGAAAACCCTGTTTCTTCTCAAAATGCCCGTTTATGCCCTGTGATCGCCAGTTGTTCAGGGAGTAGAAACAGTAGCTCAGATTTTAAACTTGACTAACAGACCTCAGCCCTGTTGCAGCAGAACTGGACCCTACACGAGGCTGATTAAGGGGAGCGTATCCTTCAAAGGAGCTGCCTCTCAGATGGTCAAATAGCTTCAGAAACCCCCTCCGTTGTCAGATTAGTGGTGTCTGTGTCTGACTGTAACTCTCTGAATCCGACAGTCTGGCTGGATTTCAGCTCTAGCTCTCTATTTTACAGCAATCCATGGCCGTTAAAAACAAATAGCAGCTCATCTCAGCAACAAATGGGTCGATTTTGATCATTCGGATGGCAAATTCTACATTTTTCTTAGCTGACTGAAGCAAATCAAGGTGAAGGTTTCATGATCAAGGTCAATATCAGAGTTTTGTTGGACCTTAAAGCAGGTGAAAGATGGCTTTGTGGCTTGTAATTGGTAGATTTTGATTATCTTGCCACCAAAATGTATCATTGGGGGTTAATTTCCCATTCGGCTTTAGCGAGGTTGAGGTCACAGTGCCAATCTGTGTTCAGGTCTTCACTGTACCTTCATCCTTCAAGAATCATTTCACCTCCATGTCTTAGATAATACCTGAACATAACACGTTTCATTCAGTCAGTAACTTCTTCTGTGCACTTTCGAGAAACTTCTTCAAACTAAGAAGAACTTGCAAACTCTCGCAAAAAAAGCGTTGCGTGTCTTATCAACTAAATCCGGCCAGCTGCTTTTACTTCCTCTGAGCTGTGCGGCTGACGGGACAGCTGGTTGAGAGATAGTAACGGAGTAACAGAGGTCAGCGCGGATTGAAAGTAAAGACGCTTCATTGGCACGTCTGGTATCTGGTGTGAATCCGCAGTAACAGGGTGAGTTCTGGTCACAGTCACGGCACAGCAGGCGTCTGCAGCCGGGCTTTAATTACCTGACCGGGTCCACGTTCCTCCATCGGGTACTTTAAATGTTTTATCACGCTGAAAAAGAGTCAGAGTGACATTTCGACTGTGGAGTCGGACAGACAGACAGAGCAGATGGTGAGGAGACATGTTTACTGTCAGGACGGGAGTCTGATGCAGGCGAAGCATCGAGTGGGAGGAGGAGATATTTCAGGAGAAAGAAAGAGCTTTAGGACATAAAACATCCTCTACAGACTGCTAAAACACACACACACACACACACACACACAGTCGGTGTGTTATTTAATGGGATCAGAGCCATCTGGAGGTTTCCAGAGACTCTGCTCCTCCATTTTATATTCTGCAGAGAAAAACTCCACATTATTACTGTTATTTTTATAAGTAATAACAGCCGAGGCCGCAGAAGCTCCAGAGATGAAGTGTTGATAGCAGCAGCAGAACTACGGCGGCGGCAGAAGACGCGGTCGTACTTCCTGTTTAACACGATAAATCACCTGGTGGAGCGTCAACGTCACGTTATCTGCAAACACACACACTCGAGTTCACAGTGTGTGGCAGAGGTTGTCTGAGAAGGACTTTGATGCCACCATCAGCAGTAATGTGGAAGTTAGCCAGTGTGTGTGTGTGTGTGTGTGTGTGTGTGTGTGTGTGTGTGTGTGTGTGCGTGTGTGTGTGTGTGTGTGTTGAGGCTTGCTCTTAAGTGGAGCATCTCTAAAATGATTTCCCAGGTCGGTGAATGATGTAATTGTCCCTGCATCACTCACTCTGCACACACAGAATAAACACACACTCAAGCGCACACACACACACTCTCAAACACACACACAAACACACACACACACACACACACACAAACACACACTCTCAAACACACACAGGTTGTTCAGTATATAATTTCTGCTGCCAGCTGAGCACACTGTATTATGATGAAAGTTTTTAGTTTTGGTTTACTGACAATTTAGGTCAAGTACACTGACACACACACACACACACACACACACACCCACACACACACATACACACACAAACACACACACACATTATAGTGAGAAGGAAATGTTCACCTTTTGCCTTACTGATGATTCAGGCCAGTAACCAGCTGGGGCACAGTGTGTGTGTGTGTGTGTGTGTGTGTGTGTGTGTGTGTGTGTGTGTGTGTGTGTGCTGTACCTTTGTGTATAAAACAGCCGACAACAGAAACAATAGTTACCTTTAGTAACTCCAGTTCTATGAGTATCTGCTCCTGTTGTTTAAACCCGTTGACGTAAAGATGGCCGACACGTCTCTTCTTCCTCCTCCTGCGTCCTGACGACGTCTCTATCTGGGTTTTTGGTTTCGTTATCATCCTGCTCCACTGTCACACTCACAGCCAGCACAGAAGTCAAACTGGTCCCCTGCAGACTGGCTCGGTCTGATGGTTGGATCTTGTGTCTTTGCAGGATTCCTCCCAACATCAGAGACATAGTTTACTGCACCGGGGTCAGCCTGATGGACGAGGACGTGTGGGAGTTCATCTGGATGAAGTTTCACTCCACCAACGCTGTCTCAGAGAAGAAGATCCTGCTGGAGGCTCTGACGTGCTCCGACAACATCTTCCTCCTCAACAGGTACAAATCACAGCAATGTGAAGTTCTCGTCTTCTTTCATAAATGTAAAATCAGTTGAAACAGCTGCTAAATGTTTGGCAGGTAAGACACGGCACCAGATGAGCTGGTACAGACAAATAATTGATGATTAATCTATTGAATTTAATGCCGAATGCACAAGAAGGCACCGGTCATTTAGAATTTGCTGTAGCCGTTTCAAAAAGTTGCCTTTTACTTTTCTCGTCTCGCAAAATCTCTTAAAATCGTGTGATTTGTTAAGGGATATTCCGGTGTAAGTTTGATCCATGGTCTAACACACCGTGAAACTGTGTTAGACTCCCTCTCCAGAGATCAAGTTAGCAGACCGCTAATTTACGGAGTTTTATCAACCTCAGAAACGACCGCACGACAACAATACACTGCAGTAAATGGATCCAAATATAAACCGCCACCAAAAAGCCACAAATAATGCTCAGAACAGCACCAAACTTCAGCAACAGTACAAATAGGGTCTCAGCACATAGTCCGGGGCATCTAACCTCCGCTAGCTTAGCTGGATTTCTATTGTGAAGCTAAAAACAGATTTCAACTCTCCTCCATCAGCTTCCGGGTCGGGGAAGTCCCGACGCGACGATTACCGAGTGCGGTTAGAAATGCTCAATTCCGTTCTTTTCCCTGTCCGCTCTCGATAATAACTGTTATAAACTGGCAGGTAAGACACATATGAACTTTGATTGCTTTTCCATGGAGTCATAATCATACATTTTCATCCATGAGCCGCGGAACTCTACTGCACTCGGTAATCGACTCGTCGGGACTTCCCGTCAACAGGAAGCTGCTGCAGAAGAGTGGTAAATTTAGTCAGCTTTTCAGTAGAAATCCAGCTAAGCTAGCGGAGGTTAGATGCCCCGGACTATGTGCTGAGACCCTGTTTGTACTGTTGCTGAAGTTTGGTGCTGTTCTGAGCATTATTTGTGGCTTTTTGGTGGCGGTTTATATTTGGATCCATTTACTGCAGTGTATTGTTGTCGTGCGGTCGTTTCTGAGGTTGATAAAACTCCGTAAATTAGCGGTCTGCTAACTTGATCTCTCGAGAGGGAGTCTAACACAGTTTCACGGTGGTTTAGACCATGGATTAAACTTACACCGGAATATCCCTTTAAGGCAGTCTTGTGAGTCTTCTGCTTCTTGAACAGAAGAACACTAAATCTGCTATTTTGAGTTGGTATATTAAACGTTTTACAACATCACTTAATTACAACACAAGTGTTGTTTCCTTTTTCTAGAGAATAATCACTAATTCTTCCTCTAGACCCCCCAAAAGTCAATAAAATTCTGTCTTTGTCTTCAGTTTCTCTACAGAAAGTTCCTCTATTGTTGTTGTGGTTCGCTCAGAGTTTTACTGCTGACCTCACTTCACTCCCGGATAATCTTCCTCCACAGTTCATGTGCTTAATTGCATCTCACAGAGACGCTTACACATTAATTTATGAGGACACACAACAGCGCTGGGAAAGAATGCAGCTATAATTTATCTCGTGCCAGCGGAACGAGCAGCAATCACAACACTGATATATTATCACGTCAGAAACTTGCTGTGGGGAACGTATTAGCAAACCGTCTGCTGTTTACACATCCAGCAAACACGGAGGAACATTATCAGTCATTTTAGTCGTGTTTGTGTCTTTAAGTCCAATATTCACTCAGCCTTTCAGCTCTGTGTTTGGTCTCCACCACCTCCCGAGGGAAATATCAGTCAGTTAAGCTGCTAAACGCTCCGTCGTCGTCACCTGCTTCGGTCTCTGACGGCGTCTGTCTGCTGGGCAGGTAGTTTTCAGAGCCTGTCGGCTGGAAACAGCTGCCGGCTGCTGCTGCTGCTGCCGGAGATTAATGAGAGCTGAGAGACTGAAGCAAAACAGTAAAGTTGCAGGTTATAAAATTAAAACAATACTTTGAGAAACAGAGCTGAGAGGAGCTGCAGAGCCGGATGACTCTCGGGGGTTTCGTCAATACGAGCAACCTTGTTAATATTACATGATAGACTTTTAATACAAGAGTATGTGTGAGTGCAGAAGTCTATAAGAGGTTTATGGTTCAATCCCATTTCCAGTTCCGACCCCTCAACAGAACAGAGATACAAGAGGTGGTGGTGGAGTTATTGTGATCTGGTCTTTGACTCTCAAATGTTGGAGGTTGAGGAGCATTTAAATAAAAGTCACGCTCAGCTGCATCACACGTGATAAAAACATTCTAACAACACTTTGACTTCAGGGAACAAAATGCTGACTGTCATGGATTTTTTTTGTCAAACTGCAGTAAGTTTCAGTGTCTGTGGCGCGTTGAAGGAGAAACAGAAACGTGCAGTTATGCCCGAGGCCACACATGTACATAAATCTGTGTGTGTGTGTCTGTGTGTGTGTGTGTGTGTGTGTGTGTGAGTGTGTGTGTGTCTGTGTGTGTGTGTGTGTGTGTGTGTGTGTGTGTGTGTGTGTGAGTGTGTGTGTTACCAGCAGAGTTTTTATCACGTCCTAACTGCCGCTATCTCTTGTTGAGAAAAATAACGGCAATGGATCTCACACACACACTCAAAACTGTACAGTGAGACCGATTGGTGTGTGTGTGTGTATGAGTGTGTGTGTGTGTGTGTATGAGTGTGTGTGTGAGTGTGTGTGTGAGTGTGTGTGTGTGTGTGTGTGTGTGTCTGTGTCAGGTATTGATTTTCCAGCCACAGTAAACTGTTCTGCAATCAGAGAGGTAGTACTGCATGTCCAGATAGGAGCTCACAAACACACACACACACACACACAAACACACACACACACACACAAACACACACACACACACACACACACACACACACACAAAGATCTAAAAACCACGGCACAGACACACACTGATTGGTCACACAGGAAATGGTTTCAGCACAGAGGGATTGTGGGAAAAGGGAGAGAGAAATTGATTTGGGGAGTTTAATGAAAAGACAGCCGCTACAAACAACACACACACACACAAACACACACACACACACACACAGATATAACAAACAGAGAGTTGGAAACGGTCAAAGAAGAAGAAGGTACAAACTCAGATTAATTTGTTCACTCGTCCAAATTATCAGGATTCTGCCAACAAACACTTTGTGTAATTCCCTCAGTCTCTTCACAGGCGGGGGGTAATCAGATTACCGGAGCTCATTTAAGTGTCCAGGCTCAGTTTCAGAGGAGTAATTAGTGGTTTGACAGATTCACCCAGCAGCAGAGCTCCGAACAACACAACAAAAACTACAAAATGTCAGTTTCCATCAGAGAACTTGACCTTTTCTGCCTGTTTTACATGAACAGAGATGCAGCCTTGTTTTGTTTGTTTGGCATCCCGAAGACAATAAAAAGGAGAAAAAGAAAAATGTCCTTCCAGACGGACAGTTTGGCTTTTTCTTTTTGGTTCACTCACAAACCTTCGAGCTCTGTCCTCGACTAACGCCTCTCCAGGTGTCTCGATAAATGCACAAATCTTACATTTTGGGCTTAAATTCCACACACAGGCTAACAGTGTTGCACACTAACAAACATCAACATGGTAAATTAGCATGTTAGCATTATGAAATATCATCCTTTTTGTAAGAGTAAGACCAAAGCCTGTATTTTAACAGGCTATGGATGCTAGCATTTTTTTAGGAGAATGTGTAGCATGCTAATATGTGATGGACAATGTTTGTTTACAAAAGTGTTGGGTGGATATTAAAGACGCTAGCAAAGCAACACAGTGAATAAATAAAGCACAACATTCAGTCTGCACAGGCTAATATTATAATATAAGCACTATTAATCTCAGATTTCACACAGATATGAGCACGTAGCTTTTACCATTTTGGGACTAGGAGAATCTTCAGCATGCTAACATGGGATTGCACACTGTAGCTCCAGTTATAAACATTTATAAACAACAACTTTAATTGGTTAATGAACTCGGCGGCTGTGTCTCTGTGTCTCCCAGGTTACTGAACCTGTCTTTGACCTCCGACCTGGTCCCGGAGCAGGATGTGATCGACGTCATCATCCACGTTGGCAGAAACCCTCAGGGTCGAAACCTCGCCTGGAAGTACTTCAGAGAAAAGTGGGACGTCCTCAACGCTCGGTGAGAGTCCGTCAGTCCGTCAGTCCGTCGGTCGGTGTGGAGGATGTTGAGCGTGACCCCGTTAACTCTGTCTCTCTGTCTCTGTGCAGCTACGGTGAGGCGTTGTTCATGAACTCAAAGCTCATCGGTGGAGTCACGGAGTTCCTGAACACCGAGAAAGAACTGAATGAGGTAAAACACACAAACATACATCATTAGTGAGTTTATGGTTTGGGTGGCAGCTAAACGAGTTTGGTTAATCGGTGTTAATCCAACTAGCATGCTTCAGCTAACGTATAACAATTGAGTTGATTATTTGGATCACAGGACAAATTAAACTGTGGAACGGTTTGGGACCAACACAGCGTTACACCGCTGGATCCTACTGAGTTAAATCGATACCTTTGTTGTAGAAACTTCTGTTTTCTGTCTCGTTAACTCCACTTATAAACAAATTGGGTTCAGATAATAGAATTTATACGAGTACGAGGATCATCTGAGGGAAATGTGTCAATGAAAATCATCTTTTGGTAGCTATTAAAAGTAGGAAAGACTAAAAAATGTCCTCTTAACTCGTGAATGGGAATCGTTGATCTGAAGCTAACAGTTTAAATATAGCCACTCCTGATCAACTCACATCCATTTCCAGCTTAAGTTCACAGTTTCGGTTATCCGTGCACATTTCGAGTACACATACAGAAACACATAATGGTGCACTCACTCATCCCTGTTATTTTCTGTAATACAGTGGTTTTCTTGAAACTCGGAGGTGATTTTCTAAAAAGAGAAGGTAGAAGGTAGAAATGGGAAATAAAATGAAAGCAGAAGTTTGTTTTTAATCCATCTTCCTAATGCTCCCAACACCACATTTTCTACATGCTGTACAGCGTTGTGGGAGTTTCCGAATCAAACTCTCACTATTCATTCCTCCTTTGTGATGAATACTTTTGTGATGAAAGCATTTTGTTTCCAACACTTCTGTTGGTATGGTAACAAAAAATACTGCCTCAGCGTGGGTCGAACAGAATCAGCAAGAATTAAAATGGGACCCCCGAATCCAAAAACTGCCTGAAAGGAAGCGAATGACGCGCCTTTTATTTCTACTCTCACAGTGGGAAGAGAACAGAGAGTGTAAGTGTAAGACAGAGGATAATTAGGCAGGAAGAGAATAAGGGAATAGATAGGAGAGTGAACTGAAAGTAAAGAGGAGCAGAGGAGCGCCGTTAACAATATGAACTGCATTAAAGTGAGTAGAGGGGATGGATTTTCACCATTTCGCTCCAGTGAATCTGTCAAACTCTGACCAACACTAAGTTTCCTCTTTACTCTTTAACTTTATTAATTCTCTTTCCTTTAAAGTTTCTCTTTGGATGAAAAAAAGTTTTCTCATCCCCCACCTCTCACACTGGAAAACCATTTCCTCAGTGGCCTTTAAGACGACGCTCCACTTTGATACTTGCTGGAAATGTTACCTCTAATTGTGAACCTTTTAAAGAAGCTTTCCCTTGAATCATCAACCTTTCAAAGGACAGTTTAACTTTAATAATTCACTTCCTTTTGCTTAAATGTTGCAGTTTATTGAACGTCACTGAAAAAATAAAGTCGTCTCTTTACTCAAACATCAAGCAGCCTTTAGTTTTTGACCCGTCGGCTGTCTGATGGTTTGGTTCTTCACTTTGGGCCGGAGTAAGATTCATCTTCAAAGTATGTGGACACTCCTTCTATTGGAGTTGATGCTTGATGATAAAATCAGAGTATCTTACCTGATCGCTGCAGTGAACTCCAGAGATCAATGCTTTAAAAAGTGATTCAGGAATAGCTGCTGTATGTGTCTCAGCCCAGAATACACACCATTAACTGGTGCGGATACAAAAAACGGGGACGGATCCAAAATCTTTTCCGCACTTTTTTAAACTTTGCAAGAAAAGGCATTTTTCAATGCTTTAACGTAATAACAAAGATAGTACTCAAACAGAATTGTGGTCAGGTTTTTGGGGGATCTACCACTAAAAAAACCTGTCAGAAATAGTTCTGTGTTTCAGTTTGATGATTTCCACCTCGTGTTTTGGGAATAATGTTTTGTTCGTCTGTTACTTCCTTGTTTTTCTGATCTTGGTGTCACAGTGGGATTCAACTTTCCTATCATCTTCTTTCTTTTCATTCCCACCTTTCCTTACCCCTCCTCCCTCCATTATTTCCCTCTCAATCTCTACCTTTCCTGTCCTTCCTTTCCTCAGTTAAAAGAGTTCATCCAGGCCAGCGGCGTGGGGACGGGGCCTGCGTGGCCGCGGGCGCTGGAGATCGTTGAGGGCAACGTGCGCTGGCACCGCCTCCACCGGCGGCAGTTCTACCAGTGGCTGCGCAAACCTCCGAACCTCGGCTAACGCTGCGGCAACTAGCTTAGAGGGAAGCGACTGCAAACTGACTGCTAAGCTAATGCTAATGCACTGCTAGTTTACAGATGCAGTCGGAGAGAGTGAATGAAGAGAAGGACTGACTTGACTGGTCGTTCAGCTGGTTTCTCAACTGGTTTTGCTTTTAAAGAAATTAGTTTTCAAGCTTTTTTATTTCAGATGGATTATTTGTGTGGCTGATGTGGTTAAACTGGTTTTCCGCGCTGTAAAAAGTAGACAACTTTACGTGACTGAAGGTGCGAGCTAGCTAGCAGTCACTGCTTCAGTAATTGCAAGCTAGCAACTAGCCTCATAACCTAAACATTGTGATTATGATCGGAACATTCTTGAAATTAGCGAAATGAGATATTACAACAGCAGATAATGGTTTGTATGGTCACTTCTTGACTTAAGAACCAAAACTAAAGTTTATTTATTGGGAACTTTTCTGTAAACTACTAAAAAATAACTTTATACATTAGCAACATGCAATTTAAACTATGTGGACCTTCCTGACAAACATACTGAAAGTTAGGAATACAAAATGGCCACGAACTGTCCTGCTTCTCATGTCGGTGCTAAAGGTCTTTGTAGGTCTGAAGATCAGAGTCTGAACAGAACAGAAGTATCGACTTTCTAATTTGATTCTCAAATTGAGCCAAAATTAAATCAAACCAGGGAAAACATCCAGACCAAACTTAATCCCACTTAAAGGAACAAGCCCAGTCACGATGAAGACGTTTCATTGGCTGACTCAAGATCAAGCCTGTGTTTTCTGATCCAAATTCCTCATCAACCAGTGACCCAGAACATTTTAAATCGGACCTTCCTGTGTTCTCTACATGAAACCAGCCGACAGCAGCAGGCAGATCTCCCAGCAGTCAGCGGCATGTCAATCACTGAACAGAACTGTAATTAACACAACATGGACTCAGCGTCCTCTGATCACAGCACTCAGAGGACTCATTCAAACTCATTAACTCTCCACAACATTCAAACTGCTTCAGCCTGAATTTTAAAAGCAGCGAGGCTTATTTTTTTTTATTTTTTTCAAGATCAAAAACTACAGCAGTTTGGAAAACATCAGCGGGTTTGGGAGGCTTTACTTGGACCCTCCTCAGAACTGTTCTTTGAGTTTAAAAACCCATTACAGCTTCAACATTTTGCTCTGAACCACAGCGAACATCACATGTGGAGGAACTACTGACGAGCATTGATGATGTCGTCAACAAAAACAAATGATGACAAATGATGTTCTCACATTAAAGGCTGTTAGGATGTAGTAGAGGTGTAACAGATTTGAATCCTGACCGTACTATACAATAAGATTCTAATACATTTCCTCGTCTCCTAGTTGAAAAACCAAACAATTAGTGGAATATATAGAATGACTTAAACTCTAGGAGGAGTTTGTTAAAGTGCAACACGTTTAAAACCATAAAAAAGGAGCACAAAACTCATATAATATATAAAATCCATCAGAATATAATATTGTGTAACAGTTTAACGAGTTTTTGAGCATGTTTAACCCCAAAAAAAGAGATTATTTTGGCAGAAGAAGAAGAAAAAAAATAATATTTTGTCCAGCTTCCTTCCTTCAATCGGGTCGTCACACCAGTCGTTGCCCTGGGAGAAATATGAGGAGTTTGTTAAAGTAAAACACGTCTAAATCTGCAAAAATTAGCATTAAATTCAAAGTGGATGACTTTCCGATGGTAATGGTAGGTTGATTTTGTTTAAGTTCTAAGTGTGATACGTGTGTGTACCAAATTCATAGATGTAGGTGAAAGTAGTCCCTCAAAAATATGATTCTTTTGGAAGAAAAATAATAAAAAATACTAATAACAATGGGCCTTGACACTGTTCATGCTTTGGCTCTCATAATTACTTTTTGAAAGCAATCAGATAAAAGTGCAACACAGTCAGAAGGAACTCAAAACAAGGACAACTAAATGGTTTCAGGTATAAAATTAGATTTTAAAAAAGACAACAAAAAACATTGATTCGACTACACAAAGAAAGGCAACGTTTTCTTTCTTGCCAATCGTCTTTCTTTGGTTTCTTATCACACATCTTCATTGTAACTTTCAAAAGTTGTCAGAAATCACTTCCTGCTTCACTCGTTTCCTTTTCTATCTTAGTCATAAACTTTGTAATAATTGAGATTTCAGAAGAGGACTTTGGGGTCGACCGATGTGGTTGTATGTCAAATGAATAAAGCCTTGCATAATGGAATGTTTAGCCAAAACTATTAAAACTATCTATGGACAAATTTAGACAGTGAAACAACAGAACCTTACCAAAAACAAAAATAGAGAACGATTTTGACACAACTCAAGTTAGTGACCTGTAAAACCTGAGAAAGACTGACTGAGATTAAAACTCTGACCAGGTAAAAATTAACAGATCTCTTTGGTTTCATAAAGCACAAAACCAGAAAGTTGTAAGTTGAATGAAGCACGTCGGCCACGGCTCCTGGACAGAAAGATACGTTTTCTTTTTAGCCAATCAGTGGTTAGCTTTTAGTCAATCCTTTTTCTGTCCCCAGATTTACAGATAAATGAGTAGAGGGTGGTAAAATTGGGGCAAGGAAATGGCTGACGAGACAACGGAGACTCTCCGGGTGCGATTATACGCAGATGATGTGACTTTTTACGCGAGACTGGTCAAATGGCGACGTGACAGTTAAAGTTCGCCATCAGCGGACTTTTACGGTTTGTGTGACAAGACTGGACATATGTGAAGGAATTTATAGCATGACAGATTCTGCAGCATGATGGATTCTGTGGTGTAAAGTCCCACAAGTCAGCAGGACCGTAAACTTCACAGGGCAGTGGATTCATTAAGTTTCACAGCCTGACGGATCTTATAAGGCGTTTAATGTCGCAGTTCGACAGATTCAAAGTCTTCAATGGACCGACAAATTCTACGATTCGAATGATTTTATGCCGACATGGATGGAAGTTGAAGGTGCGATGGACAAACGGAGTTGATGGATTTGACGCCACGATGGATTGAACAGTGCAACAGAACTGCGTGACGGAGTGTTCAAACATAAAGTTGTTCTCGAGCGGTTTGACAGAAAGTATCACGGACTCTGAAAATCAACATGTTTTCTAGCAGCATGGATTGTACAGTTTAATGGGCTCTGCTGTTCAAGATGGATTTTACAGGGTTTGGATGTCTGATTTCTCCCTCAGCAACAAACAAGGAACTTGACTTTGGGAAAAAAATGCATCTATGTGACGTTTCTTGGGGGTCAACTTGGAAACTTTTAGGTATTTTGGGGGAAGGACTTAAAAAGAAACTAATTAAGTGTCTGAACTGAAGTGTGGTGCATTGAAGCTCCGTCCTGCTGAACGGACTTTTTGAAGTTATTCCTCTTCTGTTAGATCCGGCATTGATGTTAATAATTGAGCCATATATGAATTAATGGGCCTGCCTGCTTCTATACACAGTGTGTGTCCAGTGATGTGTGTGTGCGTGTGTGTGTGATGAATTATGAAGATAACAGCAGCACTTGTGGCGATGAAGACTGCTGTGACAGTCTTGATAATTAAACATTGCTATGATTATGATCAGGACACAGGATGATGGCAGATTTGATGATGACGGTCGAGTCAGTAATTATAATTGTTGATGATGTGAAAAAGCTAATTAGTATTATTATGATTATTATGCTAATTATTCAGTATTTTCCAGTCAGGGAAACTTGTTTTTTTTTTTAAGAAAACACAACAAATCTGCCCCGTGTACAAACAGAATACTTAAAATCTAAATGTGGAACTTGAGGATGTTAAAGCAGAAAATGTGAAGAGTGTTGATGATGATTATAATCATAATGATGACGACGACGACGACGTGGGACCAAAATGTGACGGAGACAGGAAGTTGCAGAGCAGAGTTTAATCCTACTTCCTGTTTGCACTGCTGTGGTTTCCTGTGTTTTTCTGATTGGACGATATTAAAATGGTTAACCTTGAGTGTGAGCCGGTCTTTTTCAGTTCTGAATGGAACGACGAGTCACGAGGAAGCACCTGTGTCAAGGTTTTGAGATTCAAAAGAACTTTATCGTCACGGTCTCTGACAAAACAGTGTTTTTATTATATTTACTCGAGTGTTTCACTGCTACTTGAATTCCACTTATTTTTGAACTTACAACTTACAACAAGGTCACATGTTGAACTCGTGAGCTTCAATCTGTTTCATTCCCCTGCCGGCGCTCAGCCTGCAAGCTGCTGCATCCCTCCAGAGGACACGGAGCATTTACAATGGCAAACATAAGATGATACGTAAGAGAGTCAGGGATTAAATGTGACACAAACATCAGCTTGTTCGTGAACATTTCTGTCCGGGTTTCATGTCAGAATTCATCAGCAAAGTTGTGGCGGTTTAACAAGACAACTTCCACGATCCCGCTGAGCTCCGTGTCGTCTTTTGTTTTCACTGTTTTGACTGAGAGACCCCCGGAGGCAGAAATTACATCCTCTGCATTTAAATAACGAAAAAATCCATGAATTAAAAAATCACTTTGATGTTATTTTTTGCTGCACTACAGGATGACTCATTACGAGTCAACTCTTCCTTTAAAGTCCACCGTTAAAGCTTGAAGTGGTGAAAACAGGAGCGTTATTAGAAGTTGTAGAAGTTCAAACACTTTTTCGTGGATGCTGTTAATCGTGTCTGTCGCCGTGGAAACGATGTGAACAGTCAGGTTGTCCACATTTCCAAAATATATCACAAAAAAACCTGTTGGCTCTCGTTATTTAACTCCAGGATTCAAACCAACAACCCTCCAGAACCGTGTGTGATTTCATGTGTGTGTTTGTTTAAACTTCATCCTCAGTGATGAATGACTCCATTGGTTTTCCCAGGGCATCATGGGAAATCTTGCCGCTGATACACACTGTGAGTTTACACTGTGTGTGTGTGTGTGTGCGCGGGGAGATTAATGGGAGTCAGAAAGGATGTGACAGAGAGAGAAATGAGCTCAACAGATGATAGAGAGAGAGAAAGAGGGAGATAAAGGAGTACTTCTGGTGTTTTGTGAACAGAGAAGAGACAGAAGAGAGTCGGCGTGGCAGTTTAATAAATTGAATCTGGATCCGATGAAGGGATGAAAAGGGACGATAACACGGGAGGAAATGAAGAGAGAGAGGAAGACGAGAGCTTGATAGTGCTGTCAATCAATTATATCCAGATTTATAACGCTCAGATTTAGCCAGTTAATATTTACTAAACACCGTGACCACGGGCTAATGCAGTGTCAATGTCACCATCAGCAGGCGCTTGTTACACTAGAGGACGTTCTTAATTACCTTCACAGTGGTCGCGTTCTGGGTAAATAACGACAGAGTGCCACAGGAACGAGTCCAAACCAAGGACGTCTAATTATATCTGGACCCGGCCGTGGAGACGGAGCCCCGGTCACTCCTGGGGAACCTGCTCAGTGGAGGATGAAGCCGGATTTGATCAAATAAAAATACACGGATCTTGCGGTTTAGCGCCCGGTTACCTCAAATGAGGATGTAATAATTTAATCATGCAGCTCTTCTAGACTTTCAAGAATTTATTGGACTGTTTTCTTAAATTCTAACAGTGAAACGAGTCATGTGTTTTCGGGCTACATGATGATGTAATTACACAGTTTGGCCACCACGAAAACTGGCTTCAAAAATGAGTTCGCATTTTTGCACTTCCTGTCCCCTCGTCTCGGGGTCAGTGGGTGTTTTCATGGGTTTTCTTCGCTGTTGTTGAATCCTCTGCCCCTTGAAGTGGTTGCCAGTTTGTTGCACTAGCTAATGTTGCTAACGCTAGCTAGCTAAACTTAGCCACCAAGCCTCTTGACGTTGATGAACCACAGATACCGACGAGACGCTAACGGCGTCTCACAAACCTTGTTGGCACCTGGAACTATAAATTCTGACACAGAGATAAAAACAAAACAATCATGTTGTCGAGACCGAAATGATTGATTGACAATCGTCATCATGTTTTCCAGGAAAATTCGATTGTGCAGCTTTCTACAAGCTCTGTAGATGATTTATCTACGTGACAACGTTATCGATGTGACCTTTATTTGTGAAATATGTCAGTTAAACGTTTAGGTTGTTTCTAACAAGCGTCTAAATGAGACTAGGAAGGAGGCAAAGAAGAAGTGGAGAGGGAGGTAATGAAATGGAGGAGAAGACGGAAGGAAGAAAGAAAGGATCAAAGACAGAAAAATGAAAGAGGAAGTCTGAGGAGGAAGTAAAGGAGGAAATAAGGACAGAGGAGCTGTGTGAGAGCAGCAGTGTGTAGGTTGTTATTATTCTAAATGTCTTCTGTCAGTTCAGAGAATCTCATTTTAGATAACACACACACACACACACACACACACACACGGTTTAATGGAGACGGAGAGAGAAAAGTGTAATTCATTTTCTGATAACAAGTATAATCCACGGTAACCACGGTAACGGCTTCTCCACAGTCGAGCAGAAGCGCCCGGAATAAGAAAAAAAAATAATAAAACTGTTCCACATTACAGACGGAGTTCTGACTGTAAATACATTATTACACAGCGAGTACATTATTAAAATCATGTGAGAGAATATTCAGAGCGGGAAGATGTTCGGCGTCACGGAGCAGCGCGGTCGACCCTGCGCTCGTTAACCAGGCTGTTTGGAAATATTTATAATTGGGGAGGAAAAATAAGGATGTTTTGAGCAAAAGAAGAGGCGGGAGGTGACGTGGTGACCTTAAGGAAGGTGGAGATGAACGAATAAGGGAAAATAAAGGAGGTGAAGATGTATTCTTTAATCTTTTGCCAGCTGTAACGGTGTCGTCTGGGTGTGTTTGTGAATGTTTCGCCACGCTTCGTCCTCGTTGTCGCGGCGACCGGCATGTTGCTAACGAGCAGCAGGTGAGTCTGATCGTTAATTATCATCAAACCACCCGAGGTATCAACAGGTGAGGCTGAAATATCATGTGACACCAGAGGAGAGACGGCAAGAGCAGGAAGAAGTGTGTGTGTGTGTGTGTGTGTGTGTGTGTGTGTGTGTGTGTGTGTGTGTGTGTGTGTGTGTGTGTGTGTCCTGTTTACCACATGAACCTCGGCTCAGTGCTTCATTTTCTGAATAATTACAAACACTGCTGCGACCTCTCAAGAAACTTTTGTTGTGTTTCTACGTGGAAAATCACTTTGGCTTCGCACGGCAGAGTGTGTGTGTGTGTGTGTGTGTGTGTGTGTGTGTGTGTGCGCGCGCGTGTGTGTGTGTGTGTGTGTGTGTGTGTGTGTGTGTGTGTGTGTGTGTGTGTGTGTGTGTTGACAGTGGATTAGTTTCGTCTCTGGCGGCAGCGAAACAAGAAAACACAGATAATGTCACGCTGGCTCCTCCTCTCCCCTCCTCGCCTCTTCTCCCCTTTTCACTCCCTTCCCTTCCCATCCCTCCTTTCCTTCCCTGCCTCCTCCTCCTCTCTCCCTCTATCCTTCCTCTTCCTCACCTCCTTCTTCTTCCCCTTCCTCTTCCTCTCCTCCCCTCTCATCCCCTCCTAATCCTCCTTTCTTCTCGTCTCTCTCGCTGGTTCATTTCAATATGAATGAAAGTTGAGCTGATTTTCCTCGAGGCCAAACACACACACACACACACACACAATACACACACACACGCACACACACACAATTTACGATACACAGACACACACACACTAAGTATTCATTTGCATTTTTTCATCTCCACAAACTGAATTGATTTAATTTCTGATCGGCTTCATTCAGACTGAGACGCTGAAACTGAACTCAGTGTGTGTGTGTGTGTGTGTGTGTGTGTGTGTGTGTGTGTGTGTGTGTGTGTGTGTGTGTAGGGCATACCTCACTACAGTTTGAATGAAAGTCGGGTTGGAGTTAGATTAAGATTTCAGAGTGTGAATATAAATGAATATAATGACTGTGTGTTGTTGTGTGTGTGTGTGTGTGTGTGTGTTGTTGTGTGTGTGTGTTGTGTGTGTGTGTGTGTGTGTGTGTGTGTGTTGTTGTGTGTGTGTGTGTGTGTATTATCCACAGTAGCCTCTGCCTTTTGTTTTCCGTCTAATGAGCAGCGACTCTCAGCAGCAGCAGTGTATTATACATTTCGCCATGGCAACAAGAGTCTTGTCTTTTTGTGTGTGTGTGTGAGTGTGTGTGTGTGTGTGCATAATTTCACATTTGTGATTCAGCGACAGAATATTTCCATAACTTCACGCAGGGTGTTTCTGAGGAGAAGACGATGGAGGACGACGGCTCGTATTCGGTTTCATTAAAGCTCCCACACTCTGCTCCACGTTACTGCAGCTCCTCTGTTCAGCCTCTGTCGGCTCCTCCTCCTGTCTCCAGATCAAGGGGGCGTGGCTAACAGTCATACATAGTTACTACCATGGCAACCAGACTCATTATCACTAGCATGGATTAGCAGTAGCATCGATATGAGGACCAGCAGCATGGATAGTGCTAACAGAGTCAAACTGTCACCTGGACTGTAAGTTAAACAACCTCCCTGCTGAACTTTCTCCCCGCTCCGCTCGCTAACTGCTCTGAGAGCATTTCCACCTCGACTGGGCCGCCTGAAACCGTGAAACACCTCGATGCTTGTTCCCTGAATCAAGCTCAGATCAATAAGAGCGATGCTATGCTGAGACATGTTTCCAAAACGTATAGCCTCTCACACGTCTTGTCTTTGACTTTGTACGTAATCTAGTCACACGAATAATTCTCGTGCGGTCTGAAAACAATTAGACATTTTATCTTTTACGTCTTTATGATTTATACTCGGATTATTCATGCGACTAGATTACGTACAAAGTCGATGATGAGACGCGAGAGTTAAAGGGATATTCCGGTGCAAGTTTAATCCATGGTCTAACACACCGTGAAACTGTGTTAGGCTCCCTCTCGAGAGATCAAGTTAGCAGACCGCTAATTTACGGAGTTTTATCAACCTCAGAAACGACCGCGCGACAACAATACACTGCAGTAAATGGATCCAAATATAAACCGCCACCAAAAAGCCACAAATAATGCTCAGAACAGCACCAAACTTCAGCAACAGTACAAATAGGGTCTCAGCACATAGTCCGGGGCATCTAACCTCCGCTAGCTTAGCTGGATTTCTATTGAAAAGCTGACTAAATTTACCACTCTTCTGCAGCAGCTTCCTGTTGACGGGAAGTCCCGACGAGTCGATTACCGAGTGCAGTAGAGTTCCGCGGCTCATGGATGAAAATGTATGATTATGACTCCATGGAAAAGCAATCAAAGTTCATATGTGTCTTACCTGCCAGTTTATAACAGTTATTATCGAGAGCGGACAGGGAAAAGAACGGAATTGAGCATTTCTAACCGCACTCGGTAATCGTCGCGTCGGGACTTCCCGTCAACAGGAAGCTGATGGAGGAGAGTTGAACTCTGTTTTTAGCTTCACAATAGAAATCCAGCTAAGCTAGCGGAGGTTAGATGCCCCGGACTATGTGCTGAGACCCTATTTGTACTGTTGCTGAAGTTTGGTGCTGTTCTGAGCATTATTTGTGGCTTTTTGGTGGCGGTTTATATTTGGATCCATTTACTGCAGTGTATTGTTGTCGTGCGGTCGTTTCTGAGGTTGATAAAACTCCGTAAATTAGCGGTCTGCTAACTTGATCTCTCAAGAGGGAGTCTAACACAGTTTCACAGTGATTTAGAACCATGGATTAAACTTACACCGGAATATCCCTTTAAGAAATATTGAACTTGAAAGCGAAATATTCTTATGACGCTGTTTGACGTTGACGTTCACAGGACGAAGAAGGAGCTGCAGTGAGAAAGTCAGACTTCCTGGTAAGTCCTGGAAATACGTCTCAGCATCGCATAGCAAACATTTTAAAAGCTGTTAACTTGACGTCTGGCCGGCATCAAAAAACACTTTAATACATCTGTTTTTATTCATTAAATCCTCATCATGGGACAGTCTGATGTTTGTTCCCCATTAAAAGTTAAACTGGAAACTATAGAAACATTTCATCTTGAGATAACGAGGTTTTCAACGCTGATAAAAATCTGCAAATGATCGGACATGTTGAGATAATGAGACATTTAGCGAGCGCCACGCAGACAATGACTTAATTAGACAGCAGATATTTTTATCCTGGTGACTAAAACTGGAAACTAAGCACCGTAAACTATAATGTGTTTAGAGATAATAACTGGAAAACATTATTAGCGACCGCAGCCGCTCTCACAGCGACAGACGCTGACGCATCGAACTGAAGGAGGTTGAATCTGTGGCGATGTGAAGATCCATTCACAGATATCCAGAACACGAGCCGAGGAGGAGACGAAGATCTGCATGTTAATGTGGTCAGTCTGGATCCTGAACGCACACACGCACACACACACACACACACACACTCACACACACACACACACACACACACACACACACACACACACACACATCGCTTTAGCTTTCTTTGTAGAAAAAAGATGAAACATGGGAGGATTTCCAAAAACGGCTGGCAGGAACACAAACCACAAAACACCCTGAATCACTTCACACACACACACACAGACACACACACACACAGACACACACACACACACACACACACACACTCACGCTGAACAACACACTTTAAAACACACTTGAACACTTGTTCACAGATTTTTATATTTGTTCTTGTTTTGTAAAAAGACGCCTTTTACATAAAAAGTCTTCAGGCACATCTGATGTTCTCTCACACACACACACACACACACACACACACACACACACACACACACAGACAGTGTGTTTGTGGTAAGATGTCTCACTCTGCTCCACAGCTGATATCCTGTTCAGAACTAAAGAAAATCGTGTTTGATCTCCCGGGCTGGAATATTATGAAGCAGCAGCAGACGATGGTTTTACTTTAATGTGTCATTCTGAAGTCACTGATGTCACAACACAATAAAGTACAGATTCCTGGTGGGATGCTGGACTTGATTTTTCCTGCAGAAATGACGCCAACCAAACCAGGATGACACATAGATTTGTTGTGTTGATACCTGCCATCATCGTCTTCTTCTTTTGTTTTTTCCGGCTATCCCATCGCTGACTTCCGGGTCAACGCCCGACTGTGGTGCATGTGCAGAACGCCGAGGCCAGTTCAGGTCCGACTGAGCCGTATATACATGAAAGAGTAGCCCTTTTTAGATAGAAAAGGCGGCACATTTGCTACAAGGTAAGGACGGCAACGTGCCGGCCTGTCTTTCTAAAACGAAGGCGTAAAATTCCTCCTTTTCTAAAAGCCGCCTCTGAGGTCGGCGTAAACATGTGACGTGACGTGAAGCTCAAAGTTGGGCTGTGAACGGTGACGACGAATTTGTCTTCAAAATAAGAGCTTTACATTACACCCCATTGGAGTTTAGAACTGGGTTCTTAGCGGGGGGCTTTTAATTTGAAAGTAGCGACCGTCCTTAGCTTGCTGCTACAACAACAAGCTAACACAACGAAGACAGCTACAGAGAGCGAGGAGACGCTAGCATCTCCTGGATCTCAGCGGCTGTCCAGGTGTTCATCTTGACGTCCGCGGATGTAAGTGATGGACTGACTGCTGTGATCAGCTGTTTCCTGGTTTAACTCCCCGGCTGTGGGTCGCACAACAGTGCAGGTCATCAACACCTCCGCCCACCTCACGCAGAGGCCGGCACATTGACGCCTCGTTTTTAGATAGCGGGCAAGCGAAATAAGTGTACCCTCCGAGGTGGAAAATCGGCGGACCACAACAGACCCCCAATTTGCCGCCCTCTGTCTTAAACCGCGGACCAAGCCACCAAAAGGACGGGCAGATTGGCGGCTTGGTGCTCTGTCTAAAAACATCTAGTGAGTCGATTTCCACCCGTAACAACTGAAGTGAGTCTCAGCCGGCGGGATCTTTGTTCCACGTCAGGTGGTTTTAAGTGCATACGTGTGTTTTGTTGTTCGTCTCGACCTTCCTCTCTCACGTCTTTAACTTTGAGATACAGAATCTCTCTTATGAAGTTGCCTTGAACACTGAATACTTGAGCAGCATACTAAAATATGTCAGCCTGGATTAATCACAGCTCTGGCGTGACTGTGGCTGCTCTGAAACAAAGTGTAGGTGACGGCGAGGACAGCGGGGACAGGATGGAGGTTGAGGCTCATCAGAGTCGCCGGCCGTCTCTGAAGCTCCTCCAGACCTCCGAATCCAGAGCCTGGATTTATATTTTATTTCAGCTCCTCCCTTGAAAGGTAATCAAAGGGACTCATTTTGAGTGCGCGGCAGCACACGAGCAGACGAGGTCGTTATCAACGGTTGAATGTTATCTTCTCACAGAGCGCCTCGTTTCTCTCACCAGCCTGCAGCAGCCGAGCCTCCGAATCTGCATCGCAACAAAAGGAAGAAATACATTAAAATGTTAAAATGTCA